>NC_045987.1:22719727-22767227 GCF_010909765.2 Amblyraja radiata | reverse complement strand
AACTGATGAAGGCAAGCATGTAACTCAGCAGGTCAAGCAGCATCCCCAGAGAGCATGGATAGGTGACCTGAAAAATCACCTATCCATGTTCTTCCGGGATGCTGCCTGATTTGCTGAGTTACTCCAGCACTTTGTGTCCTTTTGTGTATTAACCAGCATCTGCAGTTCTTTGTTTCTACATGTTATACACCTTCTTTACCACTCTATCCACTTGCATTGCTGCCTACAGGAAGCTATGGACACACCCAAAAGGGTCCTGAACATTTAATCTCCATAAGGTCCTACCATTTAATGTACACTTTTATCTTGCAATTGAGGTCTCAAAATGCATCACCCACACTTGTCCGTATTAATCTCCATCTGCCATTTCTCCACCCATATCTACAACAGATCTATATTCTGCTGTGTTCTTTGACAATCTTCATTGCTGCACACAACTTCACCAATTTTCGTATCACCTACAAACTTAATATCAGGCCACGTACATTTTCATCTCAATCATTTATATATATTGCAAACAATAGATGTCGAAGCATTGATCCTTGCATTGCAGATCACAGACCTAGTCAGAAAAGCAACCCTTTTACCACCAGCGACTGTCTTCTTCATCCAATCCAAATTTGGAGCCAATTTAACAACTCACCGAGGATTCCAAGCGATTTGATCTTCTGGACTTGTCTACCACGAGGGACCATGTCAAATAAAGTCAGAGACACGGTATCATACAACAAGGAAACTGACCAATCAGCCCAAATCGTCCACATCAAACATCGAGCACCCATCTGTACCAATCCCATATCGCAACACTTCAATTCATAGGAAATTCAAGTTTGGACTTCTTAAATGCTGTCGGAAACCCAGCTTCACCCACTCCTTCATGCAGTGCCCTCCAGGTTCTTGCCTCTTTGGATGTCAGTGGGCCCCGATATCTCGTCTTAATTTACCCCCCCTTATGCAAAATCAATGTCCTCTATTTTAACTACCAGTGATAAGGTGAAACGTGACCTGCAGTCTACCCTATCTATACCCTCAATTTTACACACTGCCCCCTCTTAGCTCCAGGGTGCCAGACCTAGTTTCTTCAGCCTCTCTATGGAACTGAAATGCAAAACTCTGTGCTGCCTTATCCTACCCATTGCATGATAACCAGAACAGCTGCAGTCTGACCAATGCTTCATAAAGTTGCAGCCTTGCCACCCTACCTCTTTTTTTTAATAAAAATGAACTGCAGATGGTGGTTTATTCCAAAGATAGACATCAAAAAATGCTGGTGAAACTCAGCAGGTCAGGCAGCATCTCTAGAGAAAATGGATGTGATGTTTCAGATCAGGAGACCCTTCTAGAGACCGAAGAGGGATCCCAACCTGAAACGTCACCTATCCATTTTCTCCAGAGATGCTGACCCCCCGAGTTACACCAGCATTGTGTGTCTACTTCTGTATTTGATGCCTTAAATAATGAAGGTCAGTATCCCGCATGCCTTCCTAATCACATAATCTACCTGTGTTGCTACCTTCAAAACCTATGGACTTTGACTCCAAAATCTCTCTGTTCCTCAATATACTAAGACCGTAATATTCACATGCAACTCCTAGCCTAATTAGTATTCCCAAAATGCATCACCTGACATTTGTTTGGATTAGAAACATAGAAAATAAGTGGAGTAGGCCATTCGGCCCATCGAGCCAGCGCCGCCATTCAATATGATCATGGCTGATCATCCAAAATCTGTACCCCGTTCCCGCTTTTTCCCCATATCCCTTGATTCTGTTAGCCCCAAGAGCTAAATCTAAACTCTCTCTTGAAAACATCCAATGAATTATCCTACATTGCCTTCTGTGACAGAGAATTCCACAGATTCACAACTCTCTGGGTAAAAATGTTTTTCCTCATCTCCGTCCTAAATGGCCTACCCCTTATTCTTAAACTGTGACCCCTGGTTCTGGACTGTCTCAACATGGGGAACATTTTTCCTGCATCTAGCCTATCCAATCCTTTAAGAATGTTATATGTTTCTATAAGATTCCCTCTCATCCTTCTAAATTCCAGTGAATACAAGCCTAGTCGACCCATTCTTTCATCATGATTAGATCAGATTAAACTTCAACTGCCAAACATTAGCCCATTGCACCAACACATCAATCTCTCTGTGCAGCCTACTATTTTCCACACTATCAACAACTCCGTCCTTCAGTCATTCACAAATATACCGAGTTGTCTCCCAAATCCATTCAAGCCATTCATTTGAAACGAATGGCTTGAATGGATTTGGGAGACAACTCGGTATATTTGTGAATGACTGAAGGACGGAGTTGTTGATAGTGTGGAAAATAGTAGGCTGCACAGAGAGATTGATGTGTTGGTGCAATGGGCTAAAGTTTGGACTGATGTACATTACAAATGGTGCTTTACTAAAAAATGCTTTAAAATCCATGCAAACAACATCCACTGCACCGCCTATATCAATCGTCTCCGTTGCCGCCTCAAAAAAACTCAATCCAATTTGTGAGAGGCCACCCACAAACAAAAGGATCTTCTCCAATATCTCTCGCCCTGATGCAAGATTCACCAACATAGAATTTCCTGGTTTATCCTGGATGTCTTTCTTAAACAAAGGAACAACATGGATTATTTTCCAATCAACTTGGGGATGTGCAAGATTTACATCAAATGGCTCACCTTCTAACTACTATAATTAAAAACAGGCCACTGTTCATCACTCAAGAGAGCAAGGATGAAATTATTAAATTTTACCTGGAGGACTGAATGTACAAGAGATTACTAGAATTGTTCCATAAACTGCGACTGTGGTTCTTATCATCCAAATGTAATTGATAGTATACAATTAGTTCCAGCATATATAAAAGGATTCTCAAGCAGGACAAATTTAAATCTCAATGGAGGAGCCCGAATGTGAATTTTTGAAACACAGAGGCAGTAACTGCTCAGAACCTCGGCAGAGGAGGATAATCCCCTTTTGAATAGATTCAATTCTTTGTTTAAGAAGGAACTACAGATGCTGGAAAATCGAAGGTAGACAAAAGTGTTCAATTCTTTCATTTGTTATAGATAGTATCCAGCCATTCCAAACTCATTTTAGCAATTTCTCCATATTCCTACGTCAGCTGTTTTTCCAATTCAAATTTGAAATTTGTGTATTTATCTGTCAGGAAGAATACTTTGCTAGGTTTTTTCATTTTAATCACGTTCCATTGCTTATCAACTCAACTTTTTTAAAGCAATTTCTCTCAGCTGAATCGCTTCATCTTATCAGAGTAGAGAAACTCTACCTTATCCATGCCAACAGTAGAGTTATTGCCTTATAGCGCTTGAGATCAGTCTGAAGAAGGGTCTCGACCCGAAACATCACCCATTCCTTCTCTCCAGAGATGCTGCCTGTCCCGCTGAGTTACTCCAGCATTTTGTGTCTACCTTCGATTTAAACCAACATCTGCAGTTCTTCCTACACAAAGATCCAGGTTCAATCCAGACTGCGGGCGCTATAAATATGGAGTTTTTTAAATGTTCTCTCTGTGACCGTGTGGGTTTTCACCAGGTGCTCCTGTTTCCTCCCACACTACAAAGACATACAGGTAAATTAATTGTAGGTTAATTGGCTTTGGTAAAAATTGTAAATTGTCCCTAGTTTGCAGGATAGTGCTAGTGTACAGGGTGATCGCTGGTTGGCACAGACTCTGTGGGACGAAGGGGCTGTATCCCTAAAGTCTAAAGATATACCAAACATAAATACAATCAGTTCAAACTCAACTACTATAGATAGAGCAATGGGGAAGATACAGAGTGCAGAATACAGTTCTGAAGATAGTAGCACATAAGTTCCTTGGACTAGGTCCAGTGTCCTCATTGGGATAGAGGTGAATCTAGCTTAAGGAAGGACCGTTCAGAAGCCTGACAACGGAAGGGCAGAGCTTCAAGCTGAGAGGGGCACATTTTAAAGTATATGTGTGGGGCAGGTTGTTTTTTTTTTTGCACAGAGAAAGTGGTGGGTATCTAGAACACCTTGACAAGAAAGTTGATTGAGGGAGATATGATAGTGGCATTTAATAGGCTTTTAAATAGGTACATACATGGATAAATGGGGGAATGGAGGAATATGGAAAATGTGCAGTAGAGGAAATTAGGTTAACCTGGCATAATGTTCGGCATGTACATTGTAAGTAAAAGGGCCTGATTCTGTGTTGTACTGATCAATGATCTACATTTGATATTCTATAATCTTGAAATATAATTATATGGTTCTGCTATGGCTGTAACACTTTCAGCCCCATTCTTGAATTTCAGCCTCACCACTTGTTTCTTAATGTACTTCAAAATGCAATTGTATATTTCTTCAGTCAGATTCTGCTTCTTTATTTCCATGAACAAAGTATATATTTAAATTAAGTCACAAACTCCCCCAAAAAAATCATGCTACACGCATATATAATATATATATATTCTTGCTTCATTATTTAGAGGTCCAACCTTGTTTCATCAAGGAGATCAACAGTAGGCAGTGATATAGCCTTTTATCAACTTGCTTTACTTGAAAATCAGTCCCTGTTGTCCATTGTTCCAGTACAACTTAATCTGCTCCTCTAGCTTTAGAATTCGGAGGAAAATTATTCATTGCGAATGCTCAATTTCTACCAAAGTAACCAGATGTGAAAAAATGTAAAGACTGCATGTCATTCATTTTGCTTCAACATTATAGACATTTTTTTTTATAAAGCAGTTTTGTCTTTTTTTCCCCCATCAAACCCCCCAATAATCTTGTCCTTTGATTAAATGACTCTGGTGCTCTAACAATCAAACCCCTTGCTAAGTGGTTTGCTAAGTGTACAAACATTTGTAATTTCATGTGCCCGTGCAAAACCACTTTTCTAATCTTCCAATAGGCAAACCAATTAGATGTGTAAAAGTCCACGCACTAAAGCGTTAATTATCTTATTTCAGACCTAAATAAGATGGTCATCCCACTAAAACCCAAATTGTACCAGATCCAAAATAAAGTTCATCACAGCATCTTAAAAGTTATAATGCAACTTTCCTATCCAATGATATATAGGCAAGCTACCATGAGACTGAAAAGCTGAAGCAAAACCATATGTCAGAAATATTCAGCAGATCAAACAGCACACAATCAAAGGACATGGAACTGAAGCGTCAGCTCTCTTTCTCTCTCCAGAGATGCTGGGTCTCAGCATGGGGGAGGGAGAATGAATTTATTTTAAACAAAGTATGCCCATATAATTGCCCAAAATACCAGCTGTCAAGACAAAAATATTTTGGAGAAGCAATAAAAAAAACCTTTCTGGCCCTTTTAAAAAAAATTAATTTTCTCACATTCCTGCTTCCTCCAAATGATTAAAATGGAAACTCTCGTGACATTTCTCATCCATGTCCTACTTTGCAGTTGACGAGTATGTATGCAGCCAGCCCCACCAAGAAAACAACACTATAAGAAACGTCACCGTGGGTTTCCATCTCAATCACCTGTGAATCAAAGGGGATGACATTGACACCAGCAGGGGCCAGGCAGAAGACCTCACCGAGTTCACCACAAGGTCATCTCACCAGAATGAGTCAGGAATTGAGGAAAACAACACATGTTTCATCCCCATTTGCAGTTACGTCAGCAGACATTGATTCGGTCAATCCAATCCACTATTTTAATGCTGAGAGGACTGGAAGCCAAGAACAGAATACATCCAAACAAACTTTTAACCAGCTTCATCTAATACAGGGGAAAAACTGCAGATGCTGAAAACTATTCAGGTCAGTTAGCATCAGTGCAGAAAAAGTCAATGGTATTTCATCAAAACTACAAGTGAGAAAACGCGTGCTTTCAGTTGCAAATGGCCCTTTAACAGAAGTCTAACAAGCTTCCCAAACATTACTAAACTCATTCTCGCCGGCTGAACGTCTTCTTGAATTAAATTATTTCTCTCTCAAGCCCACTCACTGTCTCCAAGTCAAAGGTATAGCAGGGCAACTTATGTGAAACCCGCTTTGTCCATCTTTTCATGGGCTATGTGAAAGAGTCCTGGTTTCAATCACATCCAGGCCTCCTCCTCAACTCTATATCCTTAACAATAATGACCAAATCAGTGACGTAATGTGCATGCAAAGGTTCAAAAATGTCATTAGCTTTTCTGACAATTTCTCCTTCACTTAGTCCATATGTATCAGACTCTTCCCTTCATCTTTTGTTGTCTTCTCTACCTCCATCGCGGAAATATATTTAGCAAATAATATCCATGACAAGCTCGGAGACTCATGCAGTTACTTCAATCATGCATCGTCTCAACCAGCCTCATACAAGGATCCCATCCCCGCTTCACATTAGGACCCCATTCCATTCCCCGAGTTTTTTCATTGTATTAGTATCGATCACAAGACGTCGTCACAAAAGAGAATCAGTGTCTTTGAGATGTTTTCCTTCTCTCTAATTGTATTATGGTTAACCACTGTTTAGACAGCTGACTGTGCTCCCAACTGTTCTCTTTGATTTCCTGCACATCTGCTTCCATGCCATTATCTCACAGCCAGAGCAAACATAGTGGTACATATACTCACAATTCACTACACAAGCCCACATTTTAAAAAAATCCCCCCCCATAATTTGCACCACCTTCAGCAAGATTCCACCACCAGATTTGTTCTTCCTCTCTGTTCTCAGTATTCTGAAGGGAATGTCCACATTGCAACTTCTAGTTTTACCCTTGCATTAATCCCATGGAGATACCAAACCTACACTTCACTCCTCACCACCCAAAAACTCAAAAAACCTTTTGTGTCAAAGCAGCTATTCACCTGTACTTTTTAAACAAATCTACACAGTGCATTGAATGCTAGTCACCTTTGCCTGGGCCGAGTCCATATCCGCCCAGGCAAATATGTAATAGTCATGAGTAAAACAATTGAAACAATGAGATGATTAAACTCACTAAAGTTGATGATGAAAAGAACAGTGGAGAAAGTCTTTGTGCATGAGAAACAATGAACCACATTCACCGTCACGTTGGCAGTGGGAGCTCCAACCATAACCTTATCTATTCAAACACGTGGACTTTTCTCAAAGTATTTAAGGAAAATGGTTTACAAATATTCATAAATGCAACTACAAATTCATGCTATGATCAGAGAAAATATTTTTCTCGTATCAAGATGAATCAGAAGAAACTGCATTCTACATTACAAAACCTGCCCTGAGATTTTCAAGACTAGCACTCAGAGATCCAGGTTGAAAGTGTTCCATCCATTGGGACTTGATATTCCCTGCACTGATGATCACAAAAATTTGTGGAGGAAAAAATAATAAGCTATCAATTATTGTCTTCCCTCTTTGTCATAAACACTCTGAACACTTTGGAAATGGGGAAGTCGCAGATATACCAATATACCTCCACAAATGATGAAATCATTCCCAAGGAACAAATAGATATGAACAATACATTCAAGGGCATTTCCAAAATGTCACTCTATCTGTATAAATTTTCCAATGGCCAGGGAAATTGGCCGAGTTTAGGGAATTAGTAAATTTGCGTACTACTAGCAATGTCAGAATGCTGGAAATCGTCTTTCCAATTTTTTCAATGTCTGTATGGTCCAATGTAGCACAAAGTATGCCTTAAGGCGTTGAAATATTCAGGAATTAGACCCCTCAATTCTCTCCTTGCTATTTTTATGATAAAACAGATGAAAATGACAACTTCCTTTCACTCTGCTTAAACATCAGACACACATCATTGTTGAGCACTGTACAAGTTCTGAAGAGCATCATGTCAGATGTAGCACTCCAAGCGCTTTCGTCACTTATCCAGATGGATTTGAACTGGACAGATGGGAGAAACTTGGAGATCTGAATTACGTTATAAAGTAAACTGAAATACTGATTTTTTTTTGATTTTTTTTTTAATTGCATCAGCTTCAACTACTTTTTTTTCCCCTGGTGCAGGGAATTTTGGGGTAAATACTTTTCTTACAATCTCTACTAGATTGATTGCCAACGAATTTAAACCTATGGCTTGAAACATCTATACCATTTCTCTTTCCGCTGATGCTGTACGAACAGCTAAACATTTTCAGCATTTTGAATTATTTTAGATTTAAAACATTTCCAGTTTATATGAGATTCAAACCTTCAATTTAATCTTTGAGATTTAAATATGACCACGAGAAACTCGTGATTTTACTGTGTGGCTATGTTAACCACCAAATCTAACTTGCAGTTAAAATAAGGGAATTAACCAACATTTTCTAACGTGTATTACATAGCAACATTATCTATTTTGTTGCTAGATTTCATCTGTTCATGCCTGGGCTGTCAGTAAGTCGCCTTAGTGTTACCTTATGGCAATTGAAAGACCGAAGGGAAACAAACAAAAAAAGAATATGTAGGATTTGCATAGGAATCAATAACAGAAAGAGGGGGAGAAGGAGGATAACAGGAGTCAGTAGGGTCACAGTATGGAAGGATACAAGAGATTAAGTATAACAATGTTTAAAATATCTGAAGACATAATACTGATGACCACATAATGAGACATGGGGATCAACAAACCCCCCAAATGTCTGCACGATTAATGAATCGACTGCCCATGGCATTGAACGACTATGACTGAAACTGATAATGTCTTATGAATGTTTCTATCAATATTTTATTTATTTTCCACATGTTCCTTTACCTGTCCTAGTGATCTAGGCTGCAGGGTTCAACTTTCAGATCCTTTTTACACTATCATCTTCAATCACTTTAACAAAATGCTGAATTTGCATGGCTGCAGTCTCAGCCTTCATTGTAGCACTCAAATGGTGGATTATTTTGTCTTTTCCGTGTTTGTTTAGAGGAAATGCAGGCTTCCCAATGCTTCAAGTATTTCAATGAATATGCCAATCAGGCATTTCCGAGTCTGTTCCATCCTCAGCTTCCCTTTTCTAAAGTTAACAATCAGCTCCTTGGTCTTGCCGTTGTTGAGAGGAAGTTGTTGTTCTCGCACCATTTAATCAGACGATCGATCGCCCTCCTATACTCCCATCATTACCAGTAATTCATCCTACAATGGGAGCATCGTTGATGGATTTAATGATGGAGATGGAACTGCATCTGGATGCACAATCATGGGTAAAAAGTGAGCAGAGCAGAGGGTGAGCTGATGTTTATCGAGGAGCAGAGGGCGAGCTAATGTTTATCGAGGTTTTTGCTGATTGTGGTCTTGTTGATGAGGAAGTCGTCGATCCAGATGCATAGGGATGCACAGAGACCCAGATCCCCGAGCTTGATAACCTTGGAGGAGATGATGATATTGAACTCCGAGCTAAAGTCGATACACAGCCTGACTGACATATGCGTTTTTAATATCCAAGTGGTCCAGGGCAGAGTGGCGAGTAAGCGGGATCACATCCCCGTTGATCTATTGTGGCTGTCAGCATATTGTAGTGGGCCCAGGTTCTTGCTCAGGTAGGAATTGATATGCGCCATAACCAACCTTTCAAAACACTTCATCAGCACGGACATTAGTGCCACCGGATGGAAGTCATTGAGGCCGGTCACCATACTCGTCTTGGGCCTCCTTTATGGAACCTCGACAGTGTTATCTGCTCTCACTACTTATGTGTGGATGATCTTTTGTAGAAAGCTTTGCTTCCTACATTCCCTCTTCTACGCCAAAAGCACAGCAGCTGAAATCTTGCAATATCCCAGAAGAGGTTAATTGGTAGCACGCCTACCAACACCAACTGCAGTCACAAAGTAATTCCCTTAAAGGGATTCAGCTTAGCAGCACCATGTTGCTTACTTATAAAGGTTCAAGCAAGGCTGTGTCAACCCCAATTACTCTGTTCAGAATTGTTTGCTATTGAATTGGAAATGGAGCCCAGTAAACAGATGTTAGGCAATTTAAACCAAAATTACCCCAATATTCAAATACAACAAATAATTTATGCACACTTGGATATGCAACCTTAGACAAAAGTAGCTGAGGCATAAAGAAAAACATAATTATCACTAAACGCACAGGTGACTATGGATTTACATTAACAAGTCCCTTACAGGCAGCAACATGCTCCAGCAGTGCAGGTTTATAAAAATCAAGAAAGCTATTTTTAATCAAATGTGTGACATTGGATGAAGAACACAGAACAGTAGTATAGGAACAGGCCCTTCAACCAAGAGTATCTGCGTCGAACATGACACTGATTTAACCTAATCCCTTCTGCCAAACGTGCTCCATATTCCTCCATTCCCTGCATGATCATATGTCCATCTAAATGCCACTCTTGTATCTACGTCCACCACCACACCTGGCAGCACATTACAGGCACCAACCACGCTCTGTATAAGAAATTTGCCCTGAATATCTCTTCTAAAGAATATCTCTTCTTTTGCCACTCTGACCTTAGAGCTATGCCCTCCAGTATTTTAAATTTCCACCTTCAAATTAAGACAATCAAGTCTATTCCAATGCCACTCAGAATTTTATCAACTTCTCTCAGAAATTCAACATCGCCCCAAAAAGCAATTTAGCCACCATAGTATTGGGTTCTTAAAACAGCTACATCGTTAGAATGAAAACCAAATTTGTTTTATCCAGCAGTGTTGGCCCCTTCCTTACTCTACAAAGATGAGAGAAGAACACAATACAGGAGGTATCGCAAGTTAATGAGGAACAAACATGACATTTTGTGGAAAACTACACCAATGCTCAATGAACCAACAATGGCATTCTTTCCCAATTGAACATAAAACTCATGTATGAACTTCTGCCAGCAACATTTTTAGTTCAACCATATCTCATGGATGAACTATTTCCTGGTGGCGGCGCGACTCGTTGCAGCGGCTCCTACAGCCTGTCTGTCTTTTTTTATTTTTTGTCTAGTTAAATGTAGTGTTTGGTGTTTTTTAAATACTGGTTTTTAAATGTGTATATGTGGGGGGCGGGGGGGGGGAGGGGGAAACCGTTTAAAATCTCTTCCCTGTCCGGGAGACCCGACCTTTTCCCTGTCGGGTCTCCGTTGTCGTTGGGGCCTAGCACCGTGGAGCGGCCTCCAACCTGAACGACCCGGGGGCTCGGGAGACTGCGCTGCGGACTACTCACCAGCTGGCCGGCCTCGGAACGTGGGGAGCGGTGGTGACTCGCTGCTGCGACTCGACTCCTGGGGCTCGGAGGCTCCAGCAACGCAGCCGCAGGTCCGGTGGACTGGGACATCGGGAGCTCACGGGTCCGGGGGGAGAGAGAGACCGCTTCCCGGAGCTCCCGCAACGCGACTTCTCCAGCCCGTGTCGCGGGGTTTGGAACGACCCGGAGCGGGGAAGTACATCACCCGGCACGGCTTCGTGGCCGTGGGACATTACAGCGCCCACCGGGGGCTCCAACTTCGAGACTTCTAGACCGGGAGCGGGGCCGTAAATCGCCCGGCACGGCCTAAAATGGCCGTGGGACTTATCATCGCCCGCCTGGGGCTTGGACATCGGGAGAGACATGGAGAGCAGGGGAGAGAAAAGACTTTTGCCTTCCATCACAGTGGGTTCACTGTGATGGATGTTTGTGTGAACTTAATTGTGTGTATGTCTGTAGGATATTGTTTTTGTTTGTATGGCTGTGGAAACAAAATTTCGTTTGAGTCTCACTGGGGCTCAAATGACAAATAAATTTGTATTGTATTGTCTAATTCCAGGCTGCTGAAGCAAAACTTAAACTCAAGATTCATTGTCATGACACCTGCGCTATACATTAAATAAAGCTTTCAAGAAAGTCCTGGCAATAACCATCAAGAGGCATATCGACACCAATTCCTGAGAAGCCAATGGTCAGATTGTCAGAGAGCGTTCTGCAACAATCTCAGCATTTGAACATGCTGATGAAATTCATGTGGAAAGCACTAATGACAGAAATTGCATCTTATTCACCACAACAACAAACCACACCTACTGATTCCACTCATAAACGTAGATCCCAATTTGAATACAAGCTGAAAATTCAGGATTGGTTCTCAACAGGTATCTTCAAACCCATTAACAAATTATTCCTCACAAGCCAACCATGAAAAGAGATTGGCAAAGCCATCTTTAGCTGCTGTGAACATTCAAAATTAGTGTCCCACTGAAATGCTCAATCAATCAACAGCACAATCGGCACTGATTGGATTCCACAGTTATTATAATCGGCAAATTGCACAAACATGGTAGCACTGAATTGGCACAAGTTGATTATCCACTGTAGATTATTGAATTTGCCCCTTGCTGACACCCGGGTACAATGAATAGGCACAAACCATTTATAACTGGTGAAATAATTAGGTTTCTTTAAAAATGTGACTTTATTTGAAAAGTAACATTAAGTATAGACACTCAATCTCCTCACTACTACTGTCAGACAATTGTTCTTTCTCTCACTGCCATCCACATCCCAAAAGCAAGCCTTTTTTGCTTTTTCATTTAAATTAGCACACAAAAATTTACATGTTTGATTCTCGGAAAGTTTTCAGTTTAAAAAAATCTTTGGAACAGAAATGAAAAACTAAAATAAATCATTGCAAAGACACAAGAGACTATTGATGCTGGAATCTTGAGTGGAAAAACAGTGCTAGAAATACTCAGTAGGTCAGGCTGCATCTGTGGAGGGAATGGACAGATGATTGATAGAAGATCTCAAGAAGAGCTTTGACCCAAAACATCGTCTCTCCATTTCCTTACACAGATACTGTCTGACTCGCTGACTTCCTCCAGCACTTTATTTTTTGCCAAAGTAAAGCATTGTTTGTTGCCAACAATAGTTATGCAACATTAGAGATTAAATGAACTTCATGTTTACAAACTGGACAACACTCTTGGTCTGAACGAAATAACATTAAAATAGCAAATTTAAAAAATAAATTAACCAAAATCACTGTGAATTTAATTTTATCATGGCAATATTATTATTTAGACAAATAAATATTTTTCCAAGTAAAACTAAAAGGGAAAGGGATCACAAAATAATTAGAATCTTGGAAACACGTTTGAACACTGAAGTATTGTGTTTACATCTGTATTCACAACAGAAAAGTTGTCAAAAAAGTTGTCAAATACATGACAACAAGAAGTCAAGCACTCTAGAAGAAAACACACTCTGTCAAAACTTGAATGTCATAAATCAAAAAATCTTTCACATTGGAGAATGTAAACACCCATAACAGCATTTCAACATTGCATTGCTGATCACATTTTCAGCTCTTTCTACTTTAGCCAAAACTTGCTGTAGCTTTGCACTGTCAACCAATATCCAACCTCATGATTCCCTTCCATTGCCCAGAAGCACCCAGAAAGCTGATTCAATCAAATTTCCCCAAACTGCAAAATAGGTAATATCTATTACCAACTGATGCAACTTGTACGGCCATTAGATTTTAAAATGTATGAGATAAAAATCAATTGCAAAATATATGACAATTAAAATTTATTGTGGAACTAGTTCCAAAGTTTCAACTTTGTTTTAAATAATCTGAAACACGCCTGTGTGAGCCACACATTCAACCAACCTGAAGCACTGCATCACCCTGAGCAGGTGAATACAATGTAGGCAGAACAAGCTTACATAAGCAATTTCCATTTTAAATGCTCCCACAGGCTTTCAAAATAGAAACATGTAACATATCTAAAATGGGGACCATTTTAAGTCTCACACAGTTTCAGTTGCTAATCTCCAACCCTGTTGCAACAGCTACCCTCCACCCAAAACCTCCATGTTCTACCCCAAGGAAGATTGATTCCCATTTGTACGGAATACAAGAAACAAAATCTAGAGGAAGATATTCTGTCTTGGATCCTTTTGTCTCAACTATATTCCCAAAGAAAATCTTTTTTTTTAATGAAAGAAACATAATGTAAAGTCTGCACATTATTATTTTTATAGACTCACACACAAAATTAGTTGATGTCAAACCTCAATGGATAAAGCACCCCAACAATTGTAAAACATCACATCTTCAGGCTTATTACAATCAAAATCAAACCACGGGAGACTTGCTGGCACATTTGCTGTAAAAAATACTCAAAATGTGGCTTTTTCCTCAGTTGCTTAAATTGAAAACAAATTTTACAACTACTATTGTCAAACCCCCAAAATATCATCCAACTTTTTTCCCAATAAGTTTCTCACTTGTAAAAACAGTAGGGGAGAAAATATTCACAATTCTTAATTTAAGCATTATTATTGAAATCAAATTCTCAAATTATAACTTGATTTATATTCTATTTTTACTCAGAAATATTTTAATCCTAGAATACTTCTTTCTGTTTTTCTGCTTGCGCCTCTCCTAAGGAGGGTAATAACACACAAATTGAATTGGAAAACTGAGAAAATAAGACAGCTGTACACTGCAGAGGGAGGGGTAAAGGAAACAAAGGGTGATAAGGCGGAAAGCAAAATTGCCAAGATAAAGTAATTGTTTACAGTGTTATCTAGTTTGGAGATTAATCCGCACAAAAATAACATGTTGGAACTACAAGATGCAGAACATGGCAGTTACAGTAAATCTGAAACAAAAAAGAATGCTGATAGTTTCCTACAGAGTAATATTATACATGGATGATCCTGTAACAGAACTGCTCAGATCAGTCACAAACTGGAAAGGCTGGTTATCTGAAATATTGAGCCCCAAGCACTGCAATGTACTCAGGTAGAAAAATAAGTTGACATGAAGCTCCCCTTAAAGTAGTTAAAACCTTTTTATTATCCATTTGTTCCAGCGCTGAGAAAGTCTCCTGTCAATCATCATTACTTCAAAAGAACTCTCAGAACTACAGCTGTGCTTACTGACAAACTGTAGAAGCATGGGAGTTTGGCGAGCAGAGGGCAGTGGAGAAGAGGCTCCAGGTGCAGCTGAAACGATAGGGATCCCAGCACCCCCTAGCCCTTCATACTTCTAGTTAATACTCAATAACAAG
Source organism: Amblyraja radiata (assembly GCF_010909765.2). NCBI lineage: Eukaryota > Metazoa > Chordata > Chondrichthyes > Rajiformes > Rajidae > Amblyraja > Amblyraja radiata. The sequence continues at coordinate 22,752,298 of NC_045987.1, read as the reverse complement.
CTTGAAGAACTTAGAGCGAGGCTGCGGAAAGGAAATCAGGCTCTGCTGTGTTCTTTGCTTCAACGAAACATAGCTCACCCCAACTCGCCTGACCCCCTCATACAACCTGAGGGTTTCTCCATTTATTGTAAGGACAGTGTGGAATCTTGAGGCAAGGTAAGCGGTGTTGTTGTTTTTATCTACTGTCAATGCTTCGAGGTGAACTGTGATTGCCTTAGCTCAATTTTACTATCCTGACCTGAAATACCTGTTCATAAAATGCCGTCTATTTTATCTACCAAGGAAATTCACCTCTTTTACCACCCTGTGTGTGCTCTTCATACCACTGCAAGCCAACATCAGGGAGGCACAGGATGAATTGTACTCTGTCTCAACTCCCTTGCATTGATGATCATCGTCAGTAACTTCAATCAAGCCAACTTCAGTATGCCGATTGTCCTCATTTCAACCAGTCATTGAGCCATACGGCACAAAAACTAGCCTTTCGGCCCAACTTGCCGATGCCGACCAAGATGCCCCATCTACACTAGTTGCACCGGCCCGTGTTAGGCCCATGTCCCTCTAAATCTTTTCCATCCATATACCAATCCAAATGCCTTTTAAAAGTTGTTATAGTACCTGGCTCAAGTACCTCCCCTGGCAGCTTGTTCCATATATCCGCTACTCAGTCATATCATCTTGTGGTGCTGCTCCTTCTGGCTTACAAAGATTAAGAGCAAGGGACCAACGGAAATAATAATAATGCAGCAGTGGTCTGAGGACCCAAGGAGCCTCAATCCAATCAAGCAGGTGCTGGTTAAATGTGGCAGGGCCAGAATATCAGCGACCACTACCAGTCAAAATCGGGAGTCATCTCTGACAATGACACAAATCCACTGAATGAGCTCAATGCTTTTTCCAACCATTTGGAACAAGTTAATAAAGTTTCCCACATCCCTCATTGGCTCTGTCCCACACATAAAAATGGCAGAAGTCTGCTTTCACGATATGTTCTGAAACCGTGCACCAATCAATTGGCCACAGTCTTTGCTGACATCTTCAACCTCTCACTTCCATAGTCTTCATCGTCTGCTTCAAGGAAATACCCATCATTCTAGTGTCCAAGTAAAATAAGGTGACCTGTCTCAATGACTACCGCCCAGTGGCTCTAACATCAATCATAAGGAAGTACTTCGAAAGACGGGTAAAGATCCACATCTGGAGAGGTCTTCTGGACAATCTAGTTCCCTGCAATATTCATGCAAGAAAAATAGGTCTACGGAGAGCACTATCCCTTTAGCACTAGTCAGCTCTGGATCATCTTGACAAAAGGATGTTGCCCTAAGGAAGCGAGGAGGTTGAATTCAGGCTCTGTCACATTCGCCGGGCAAATATTTGATTGAACACCACCTTGCGCTCATCAACAGAGCTGCTATAGAGATGGTTGACAGCTTCATGATCCGAAGCATCCATATCACCAGCAAACTAACCAGATCCCTTTGCATTGACATATCAAGCACATCAGTGTGTTACTTCCTTTGGGGTATCAAAGAAGATGCAATATGTTCAGGTGCGTTATAGAAAGTAGTCTGATGGCATGCTTCTCAGCCTGGTTTGGCAACTGCTTTGCTCTTGACCAGCCAAACCTGCAAAGGGTGGAGAATACAGCCCAGTCTATCTCAGGCTTGGTCACTTTCTTCCATCAATCCATCTTCACGGTGCATTGCATCAGGAAGACTAAGTATCGTCAAGGATGCCTGCCATCCTGGCTGCTCCTTTTCTCTCTTCGACCTTCTGGGAGCTTGAAAGGTAGGAAGTCCAGACTTAAGTACAGCTTTGCCCCCACCCCCATTATCAGTTCCCTGGTATCACATCCCCTTCCCGGCAGTGCTGCCATGTTTATAACAACTTTAAATTTGATGAGTACAGGATGACACTGGAAAGGTGTCAACTTATATACAATAAAGTACCATTGAACCATTGAATTTTTTTTGCACTACTTCGCATTGCACCTTTCTGCTGTTTTGCACACGTATTTATTATTGTATTACTCTGAATCTGAAGAACTGCTCTTTGAGCTTACATTAGGCCACATTAAAAACGTTTAGGAGGTGAAAGTCAGCGTGGGACAATTAAAATGACTATCAAATGGAAACTGACCGTCCTAGCAGATCGAAGAGCTATTGTGTAAGGTAATCATCAAAACTGCATTGGACTTTTCCAATGCATGAGAGACAACCTACTGAGCCATACTATATTTTCCCCAGCTCACACAAACACAAGCAAAATGACAAAAATCTGGATTTTAAAAGCTGCTTTAAAATTGCAAGCAACCCAAGATAACTTGCAGGTGCTTTGTCAAACAAAATTGGTGACCACCTACTTACAAAGCAGATGACCAAAACAATGGTCAAAGTCGAACTTGAACAACTTCTTAGAGTAAAATAAGAGATAGACAGCCAAGAGATTTAGGGTGGAACTTCTTGATCTTCTGACCCTGGCAGTTGAATACAAGGCTGCAGCAATGACAGTCTTAAAAATCTCATGGTTAGAATGAAAGTGTCACATATGTCCAAGGATTGTAGGGCTGGAGGACATTATCATGCATTTGGGGAATTCAAAGCATTGTAAAATCATTGCATTGCTGAACTGGGATCCCATATAGCACAGCAGGCAATGGTGCGACAAATTAACCCTTATGTCCAAAAGATAGCAACGGCATGTATAAGGGTTTCAGTAATAGATGAGCTGAGATCAACTCGGAATCCAGTAATATTACTGGAGGTAAAAAACAGACAAATCTTTGTAATTGCAGAGATACGTTGCACAAAGCTCACTTCAGGATCACCAGATTTTGGCTGATTGAGACCCGAAAAAGAAACTACAATTGACATGTTCCTTGTTTACAGCAGAAGAATCAACAAATTGTAGAGTTCTTACGTTACTCCAATAAGAGTTGAACAATTGCACGTGTCTATCTTGCAAAGGATTGCTTCATGAGCATGATGAAAACTATTGTTCAACTATTTTATTCTCAGTGCAACTTCACCAGCCAGTGACAGGCTACTTCACCATGCTCAAATTTATGGAGAATAATGGATGTCAAGCAGCAAGTTACAAATTTGTAATTTAATCAAGGGATTCAGAAACTGCCATAAACTATAAGGCTCACAACCACTCTGTGAATCGTCGAATTAAATACCTGTTTTCAACCTATTGAAATACATTTTAGAGAAACACAACATTTACTTTCATGAAAATCAAAAAAACTGCCAAAGCTATAAATTAAAATAAAAACAGAAAATTTTAAATAGTCAGCAGGTCAGACTGCATCTGTGTGAAGCGTCAATGGCTCAGTTCAAAGAGCCTTTGTCAGATCTGGAAAGCAGCACCTGGGGTCTGTCTGCAGGGGTGACCCTAAGCTTCCTGTTGCCCACCAAATGATGTGGGAGAATAAATATCCCCCTCCCACAATCTCCTGCAGCTTGACATGCTTTTCTCTCTTTCCCAGTTCTGACTAAGGGTCGTCAATCTGAAATGTTGCTTTCTCTTCCAATATTCATTTTCATTATGGATCGCAGTACTCAACCAGTCTGAAGAAGGGTCTCGAGCCGAAACGTCACCCATTCCTTCTCTCCAGAGATGCTGCCTATCAGGCTGAGTTACTCCAGCATTTGTCTCTACCTTTGATTTAAACCAGCATCTGCAGTTCTTTCCTACACAGAACTCAACCAACCTGTGCCTATTCAACCCAACACAGTCCAGCACCAAATTTATTCTGCCAGATCATTAGAGTGATTTCAGTATCCAGCACTCTTCCACAATTATAGCCTCAGCGATGAGTTTTATCGCCTGTTGATGCTGTCTGACCCGCTGAGTTACTCCAGCACTTTATCTTTCTTTGTAAACCAGCAACTGCAGTTCTTTGATTCCATTAGTTAAAGGTAGCCCATTTTGTTTAAAGCCATCGTATATCTTAATGTGAAAGACAACCAAGGCTGATGCCAGTGATGGAAATTATCTTCAAGGAGAATAAAATTTACCATAAGACTTGTGGCACAACATAGGATTTCTGATGCTGCAATGGAATCCTGAGTGCAGGAAGTGAAGAAGAGATATGTTGTTTCTTCAAAGGGCCAAGTGGCCCTGCAGACAGAAACTCACAAGATAGTCAATTAATTAGTCTTGGGACCCAATGGCAGAAGTTCAAACATGAGGTCATGATACAGTGTTATAGGTTCAACTGCCTCATCTGCAAGTTTAAAGTTTGTGAACATATTTCAAATGTAGTATGCTATCAAGTGTTTCATTATCTTCATAAACCACACTACCACCTACAGCCTGGTGCCTAAGCAGAGTCCAGTGGGACCCAGCCACATGTCAAGCTCAGATATGAGCACACTTTAACATAATGTTTCGATCCATGTCAGGTGGTGCCCTGACCTGGCCCAGCACCTCTTCCAGATTAAAACAACCTGACGAGCATGACCAGACATAAACAGGCTGCTACACTCATACCAATAATCAATTGGGTCAGGCATGGGAAGAAAATAAATCAGGCTCTGATCGGGTTCAATGCAGCTGTTCAGTTGGCCTTAGCCAGGCAACAATTTCATACCAGAGCTGACCACTTACCATCTATCTAATTATCTCCATCATTTCAAAAATGTACATGTCTAACACATCACAACAAAATACTGAAGAACTAATGGATGTGTTGTGCTTGATTTCGAGAAATATGAGAAAAAAATTCATCATTCAGATAGCAGGATTCTCTAACCCAAAGGGCAGAATCATAATTATGTTTACTCAAAACAAGGATCAATTTATGACATTAAGTTAATCAAAAAGTATGGGAATGAGGCTTCAAAAATCGCACTCATGATGAAAAAACAGCCATGATCTTGACGAATGGCAAAATGTTGCCTACTCCGTCCATTTATTCTGTTCATAGTGTCAGCAATGCTGCAACTCTCACACCAACACTCCACTCCTATATTCACTGCCAACTATTCAAACATAATAACACAAAAACACCCAAAAACATTGTCACTGCCACATTTATCACATTCTTACAAGAGAAATTGGCAACACCAACAGGAAACTGCAACTGACCAACAAAACAGAAGCACTGTATGTATCCAAATTTGGATGGTTAAATGGGAGACCAGATCAGCCTCATGTGGACCAAAGTGGTCAAAGGGGCTCGCAGAATGTTTTCAGCAACCGAACATGCAGAGGATTATCTTTACTGCTGAGACACCACCATAGCAGAGTGGTGATGGCTCTGTGAATCATAGATCTACCATCATTGATGGAAAAACAGAACGAGCGATTTCACTATTGGCGCTCGACATATGTCCAAGGCTATACTGAAAAACTATGCTGGAAACTGAGTCATGAGAAGGATGCAAAATGATTTAATCAAGTTAAGCCAACCAACAAGGGGAAGCGGATTTTTTTGAGATAAAGTGTGGAAACAGGCTTTTCGGCCCACCGATTCTACGCTGACCACCGATCCCCGCACATTAACCCTATCCTACACACAGTAGAGACAATTTTACATTTATACCAAACCAATGAGCCTAAACCTGTACGTCTTTGGAGCGTGGGAGGAAACCGGAGCACCCGGAGAAAACCGTCGCAGTCCCAGGGAGAACATACAAATTCCGTACAGACAGCACCCGTAGTCAGGAACAAAACAAGGTCTCTAGCTCTGTAAGGCAGCAACTCTACTGCTGTGCCATTGTCACCCACAGATGGTGATGTAAATTGTGAGAAAACGTTCATTTGAGTAGGAAATACAAAAAAAGATATTTTAAATATGGTGTGAAAACAGTGAAGAATGGTAGAAACAACAAACTGAAGGTGCTGGTTTACCCAAATGAACAGTAACTCAGCAGGTGTGGAGAATATGGATAGATGACATTTCGGGTTGGGAGCCTTCTTCAGAATATTGGTGTTCAGGGGGTTCATGGTGCATTGGCATGAGATAAATTGAATATGCTGATACAAGAAGGAAGGCTAAAGCTATGACAGCAGCCTTATAGTCAAATAAAAAGTTAAAAAATCTGACACACCACTTGAGGTAAATAAAATTTGAAGTGCAGTAAACATCAAGCAGTTGTTCAATGAAAGCAAGGCCAGAGGAGTTGATCAGCAATGAACCTGCAAATTGTTTATGATTCCTTCATCTAGGGCAGTCGGAGAGTCTTTTGTGCTTCTGAACAATTCATTCTCCACCTGTACTTAAAATGTATTATTAGCTGGAGGTTTGAGCTCCAATCTGGCAGTTCATTTGTCAAACAGGAATGCTGACCAACATAGTCATATGCCTATTCTTCCAACAATGCTTGATATCAAGCATAGTCAGCCCCATCCCAACACGATGGCCACACAACTCAAATGAAAAATGTTAAAAATGTACACAAACAATTGGCCACGCAGCAGAGGAATGTCATCACCAATGATAAGAAATATTACACACAGTTGAGAAAAATGACAGCACCAAACTGCGCAAAAAGATGGAGTCACTCTGCAGGTCAGGCAGCATCTCTGGAGAAAAGGGAATAGGTGATGTTTCGGGTCGAGAGTCTCCTTTAGAGTGAGTCAGGGGAAAGGGAAACGAGAAATATAGAAGGTACAAAGAACAAATGAATGAAAGATATGCAAAAAGGAACGATGATCAAGGAAAGGTGGGGCCCACTATGGTCCATAGTTGGCTGTGGGGTAGGTGATGACAAATTTCACAGACAGTGAAACATGCCCTGTAAAGTTACCAAAAGAGATACACATTATACAATGAGGTCCAATGAATAAAAATGTCAGAATGTAAGGATAAGGCAGAAACATTATTTAAAAGATTGAATCTAATTGTGACATAAATGCAACTAGCTGAATGACCTCCGTGCATTGTTTTATAATTGTTAAACAATTACCTGTTTATTAATGTCACAGCACCATTTTATTTATTGGATTATCATTTATAATTTGTCTCACAAGAAAATAAGTGTGTAAATATCTTGTTTGTTTCTCCTCAAAAAAATGTTGTCAACTCCTGCTTATGACTGTATTTTTCAAGGACAGCAATATTAAATCATTCAACCTGGTTCCTTTAGAGAGGACTTTTGATAAGCTGAGAATGAGAGCTTTCATAAAACTGACTTTTTAAACTACTAAAGCAGAGAAACATAACTCAAAAAGTCATCAATCTAATTGTCAGGCCAACATATTGATCATACTATTTTGTTTTTAAACGATAGGCTCTGTTCTGAGACAGTTACAGTGCCCTCCATAATGTTTGGGACAAAGACCCATCATTTTTTTATTAGCCTCTGTACTCCACAATTTGAGATTTGTAATAAATAAAAATCACATGCGGTTAAAGTGCACAATGACAGATTTTATTAAGGGCCATTTCTATACATTTTGGTTTCACCTTTTAGAAATTACAGCTGTGTTTATACATAGTCCCCCCATTTCTGGGCACCATAATGTTTGGTACACATGGCTTCACAGGTGTTTGTAATTGCTCAGGTGTGTATAATTGGAGTGCCTAGTCTTTCCTCCAGTCTTTCCATCAGCTTTGGAAACTTTTATTGCTGTTTATCATGAGGACCAAAGTTGTGCCACTGAAAGTCAAAGAGGCCATTATGAGACTGAGAAACAAGAATGAAACTGTTAGAGGTATCAGCCAAACCTTAGGCTTACCCAAAATCAACTGTTTGGAACATCATTAAGAAGAAAGAGAGCACTGGTGAGCTTACTAATCGCAAAGGGACGGGCAGGCCAAGGAACACCTCCACAGCTGATAGAAGAATTCTCTCTATAAGAAAGAAAAATCCCCAAACACCTGTCCAACAGATCAGAAACACTCTTCATGAGTCAGGTGTGGATTTGTAAATGACCACTGTTTGCAGAAGACTTCATGAACAGAAATACAGAAGCTACACTGCAACATGCAAACCACTGGTTAGCCGCAAAAATAGGATGGCCAGCTTACAGTTTGCCAAGAAGTACTTAAAAGAACAACCACAGTTCTGGAAAAAGGTCTTGTGGACAGATGAGATGAAGATTAACTTATATCAGAGTGATGGCAAGAGCAAAGTATGGAGGAGAGAAGGAACTGCTCAAGATCCAAAGCATACCACCTCATCAGTGAAACACGGTGGTGAGGGTGTTATGGCCTGGGCATGTATGGCTGCTGAAGTTACTGGCTCACTTATCTTCATAGATGATACAACTGCTGATGGTAGTAGCATAATGAATTCTGAAGTGTATAGACACATCCTATCTGCTCAAGTTGAAACAAATGCCTCAAAACTCATTGGCCAGTGGTTCATTCTACAGCAAGGCAATGATCCCAAACATACTGCTAAAGCAACAAAGGAGTTTTTCAAAGCTAAAAAATTGTCAATTCTTGAGTGGCTAAGTCAATCACCTGATCTGAACTCAATTGAGCCTGCCTTTTATATGCTGAAGAGAAAACTGAAGGGGAATAGCCCCCAAAACAAGCATAAGCTAAAGATAGCTGCAATACAGGCCAGGCAGAGCATCATCAGAGAAGACACCCAGCAACTGGTGATATACATGAATCACAGACTTCAAGCAGTCATTGCATGCAAAGGGTTTGCAACAAAATATTGCAACAGATATACATGACTACTTTCATTTACATGACATTGCTGTGTCCCAAATATTATGGTGCCCTGAAATGGGAGGACTATGTGTAAACACGGCTGTAATTTCTACATGGTGAAACCAAAATGTATAAAAATAGGCCTTTAATAAAATCTGACAATGTGCCCTTTAAGCATGTGTGATTTTTTTTCTATTACAAATCTCAAATTGGGGAGTGCAGAAGCAAATAAATAAATGACAGGTCTTTGTCCCAAACATTATGGTGGGCATTGTATTTCCTGTAGCGACGTCTAGAGCAAAAATGGATATTTAATTTATTTCTGGATATTTCATTTAATGCTGCTGTGGTAAGCACTGGCACTAAAGCATAAACAATGGGTTCTGATAGAGACATGTTAGATTGTTAAGTTTTAGTCCATCCCCTGGGTGTACTGTAACTTTAGCTTTTTTCTTCATTGGTCAATATTAAATTTAAAAACTGCTATAAAAACTGTTGTTAAGACAACTAACTAAAAGTAAATGAATTCACTGGTGTTTCACCACTTCTACACCACCAAAACCACAAAAAAAGTTGCACATCGCTTTCAATATATTTCCCCCTTAGAAGTATGGATACAAATAGCTGACAAAAAAATTGTGGTTCCTGCAGACATGGTTTTTGTGGTTACTGCTTATGAGCAAGTAGCAAGTGGTTTCTATACTAATTAAAATATGGTTATGTAACTGCAGGCAATAAAAGTTTACAGCTTTTTCTGACAGTCATAAGAGATAAGAATAAAAGTCCTGGGATATGATGCCTACCAGTGCTTCTCACACAGCTGAACAGCACTGGTATATCTTTTAGCATCCTGAAATCAATCACAGATTAGATAATGAAATATGCACAAGCCTTTTCTCAGAACCTTTGACAAATCACACACAATCCTAAATCTTCATAAATCATGATTAAAGACAAGGATATCATCACCAACACATATATCTTTTCTAGCCTGACCTGAAGACTAATGAGAAAAGCCTTGGACTACCTCCTCTGATTAATTAATTCAAAATGTCTGCCGTTATTCAAATATGAAGCTGATGTTATTTGAATAACACTTGACAGCAATGCCTGAAGATATAATCTCTGATTTGCAAATCTGCATCTGCCCTGCCGTAATGGTTCCTATAACAGTGACCTTAGAATATTTTTTTTATGAAGTCAAGACAGTTCTAGCTAATGGCATTTCAGGAAAAGGGCAAAAAAGATGGGGGTGTTGGGGGGGCGGAGAAATCAGGTTGTGAAGCCCATTGTCCACAATGAAATCAATCAATCATGGTGACAGAAGTAGGCCTGGAATGAGAGTATGAAGTGAGCAAAATACTCAGTGTCAGCAAAACATCTGCTGTCAGAATCTATTCTATAAAACTTCATAAAAATGCAATTCCAAATCATCTGCACTTGATTTGGTTTCTAACATGAAATTTCTAACCAAATTTATTTTTAGTTTTTGTAGCTTGAAAAATTGTACTGAAAGGCAGTACTTCATGTAATACCCAAGACTCAAATTCTCGCCCCGGCAGTCTTTTTTTTTTAAACAGATAAAACTGCATGTGCAAACATTAAGGCTTCTAGTTTTTATCTCAAATTCTGCAGGAACAAATATTGGAATAATATGGTCCGAAGAAATGCATTTTCCAAGCTTTCATTTGGCATAATCTGATGAAGAAATGGCCAAGAAACAGAAAAATAAAGACATGGTATAATTAAAAAATAATTGATTTTTTTTAAAGGACACTAGGCTTAAAAATATGGTAACAAATTGCCATCTGAAACACATCCAAATCGGATGTTGATAGCAGTGTGCTATCTGTTTTGGAAAAACAGTGAGGCAACTGTCATGCTGGCAGTGCCAAGAATCATGACAGAATGGATTATTAATAAGTGATTTATCCAGAGAACTATATTAATTTATGTCTTCCTGTCTGATTCAAAAGACAAAAATCAACTTGGGGGAGGAAAGTCAAAACTGGGCAATTGAAATAAAATTTCTTTGAATAAATGAAAAAACTATTAAGCTTTGAAGCCTGTTTTACTGGAATAAACAATGTCTGCATCATATAACTAATGAGACTGCTTATTACAAATGGCCTTCATAATTATCCAAAATACTTCACACAAAGTGGCGTTTTGAATGATAACTGGTTAAGATTTATTTTACACCAATTCCAACCAAGAAGAAAACAAGAGAACAAAATAACTGCAATGTACTGCATCTGACCTCCGCTTTTGGAAGAGAATAAACACAGCCTTTGCTTTTCAATCCCCATCAAACCAGAGTAAAAGGAGGGCCAGCATTCTCCTGCTCACAGCCATTAATCATAGCTTTCGCTGAGCAAGTGCGTATTAATTTCTGTCATCCCAAACATCATCGAGTATTGTTACAGCACCATTCGCTCTCATTCACTACCAGTCGTTACCAGGTTCTCAACACTGAGCTGAGACAGAGCGAATGGTGTGGATTTCAGTGTTAGAGGCCTCTATCCCTAGGGTGCTGACACCAATTAAGTCATTTCAAGAAGGAACAAGGAAGTCCCAACCCTTCTATGTAATAATACCCAGCACCTAATATTGGCATGTTGCCATTTTCTCTCCCTTTATACACTGTATTAACAGCTTACATTTTAGTGATCAAAAAAATCAGTTTTAATTACACTTTTGCTCACATTTCTTTCACAAACTCCACTGTGAAATTTGGATTCTTTGAAGTCAATATACTTGAGATTCACAAGGATATTGTTAAAAAAAATACAAGCAAAAGGCACAACAATGTTATTGTCAAAGTGGATTACATTTGATAGAACACAAAATGAGAAAAATTACACTGAGGAAGAGTAGATGGTTTTAAATATTTAATTAGTATCAAAAGATAATTCCCAATTAGAAAATCAAAAGGTAATTCCCCATTAGAAAACTGCCAAGAAAAGGCTATGGCAATGTCCCAGTCTGCTTTAATTAAAAACCTTTTGAAACATTTCAGACGTTTGCATCTGCTTTTAAAACCACTCTTTCAGCTTTTACACTTGCCTTTCCTTGGCAGGCAACAAACTCCTCCTGTCAAAGTCACTGTGGAATAATGCAAGGTTTGTTATGAATTAAATATTAGAAATCCTAACACAGCAGCCAATAAGAATTATTTGCCTTATTAAAGCAGCAGAAGAGCACTGATTAAATTTTCATTGCATTGCAGTCTTTTTCCCATTTCTGCTTTCAATTCATCATTCTAATGTATGAAAGGCATATTGAACAACGGCAGCCGGACTTAATTTAAGGTAAGCAGATACGGCAGAGGAAATGCTTGGAATTTCTATTGTCAGGAAATAAATACGTTTAGAATAGCTCGAGATAAAACCTGCAAAACAGAATCATGTAATCGTGAACTCCTGATGAATATCCTCAGATACCGAAGGTTGTTCATTGTTCTGTTCAAATATCTATCACGACGAAAATGAACTTCGTATCCATTTTCCCCAGAGAAAATCTCTTCCCTGAAACTCCACAACTAATGAAATGGAGATTCTACAAATAGCAGCATTATTATTGTAAGAGCATTTGCACTGTCCCAGCTTCTGTTACTGTTCTCCCCAATAACTGTCACTTTACAATGTTACTTTAATCAAACACAAAAAAGTGTTCTCATAATCTTCAGAAGTTCAAAGACTCAATCAAATGAAAACAAATTCTTCACTTTTTCAACAGTAAATATAATACTTCCTGAATATTCTCTTTTTAAACAATAAAATAACCAAATATAGAATTTGTTAAATGTGATTCACTGCCATGGTATTTCATTACTAAATTAATAGATAAATTACAATACTCAAATGTAATTCTGATCAAATGATGCCAAGTGTTAGAAATCATTCTGCTGCTTTTAAAAACACAAAGCCTGACTACCACAAAGAAACTATCTTTTTGTAATGAAGCAGAAAATACAGGTTTCCAAATTTAAACAAGTGAGATCAAAGAAGGCAACGAAAACTCGGAAAACTTTAAAAAGTCTATCAGCAATACCAATATTAAATATTTTCCATCAAACTTACATTAGTATTAAATTCAAAAAGAAAAAAGCTTACACATAAACTATTATCTGTAAATGATGGCCTGAAAGACTTTGTGCTTACATAGGAAATGTACATCTAAGTGTTGCATGAAAACCACCTATTCTAAACAACCAAGCATACGACATGTTTTCTCCAATCATTGCCTCAGCAGTCATCCACAATCAGAGACTTAATAAGGTTCTCTCAGTATTTTGTTGTGCCTCATGCACACAAGGAAATTTGATTTTATTTACTTCAGGTGCCGATACAGAGTAATCAAGAGATGCTTTCTCATTACAAGAATTGAATGCATTTAATTTGAAGGATGCTCTTAACTTTTGTGAATCATACATATTTGGAAAAATGTAATTTTACAATATTTAACTACATTCGTGAGAATTATAGTAACGCATGGCATGTACATTTTCAGAAAGGCTGGAAAAATGTGTGCAAGAAACCATAATTTTCAGCATAGCAAAAGAATACTTGTAACTCAGAATAGAAACATGAAAGGCTTCTATAAAGCAAAAAGCTCAAAGCAACAATGAGATTCTTGCTCTGAGCAACTGATCGAGCAAAGCTGCTCAACGGCACTTGACAACAGCAGCGCTCCCACAACTGTAACCCTCAAATCCAATCAATCGTTGCTCTTTGCATTTCAAGCAGCTCATGGCTGACACTGCCTGAAGATAACTATTTTACCACCTCTGTCATGCCTAATTAACAAGTCAGATGTACAATTTAGAAATTTTGCAATTAACCTGCTAAAATATTGTTGGAGGATGCTAATTGTTATGCCAGTTGCCATAAAAGCTCATTTGCATAACTTGTGTGAAAAACAATTACAAGTGGCTTTTGCAGACGCAGCCCACAAACTGCTTCCAGTTACGTGTGAGAGCACCACAAAAAAGCTTGATTCATTCCATGGAAAAAATATTTGTCCCTTTGTATCATTTTTTTTCAAAAGCCACACTTAAAAAAAATATGGAAGAAAGCAACTGCAGGCAAATGTACAATTTAAACTGTAGATGAAATGATGCACTTTGCGGGAAATAAAGAATGAATTTTCAATAAACCAGTGATGAATGCTTCACCTTAACAGACCAGTTACATGACAAAGAAGGCATTTTGGCAGTATCGTTAAAAAATTGCCTATCCAACAGCGCAACAGCAACTATTTTGCTTGGCGCTATCTCGTCACTGCAGTTTGTACCACTGGGGGCCACTTTAACAACAAAGAAGCCAAAGTCAATTGTTTCTCCAGTGAATAGAGTTCTGTTCCCTAGCATACATTTACTGAAAATATTTAGGGCACATTTCTACCATTAAACCCAGGCTTTAAAACAGCCAGCCTCACAAATATTTACATTTCTGCTGACCACAAGCATTTTGATGCCAGACTGAGGAAAACCTGTTGTATTTCAAGGATCTGGCAAAGACTAAATCATAAAAAAACAAGCGAAAAGGAAAAAAAAAGCAGCACAACACTCGTCAGCTTACAAGCACATTATATCATCAAAACATTGAAAAAAAGAAATATCTCCTTATTGAACTGGAAGTGCAATAAATTTGAAGCACAGTAAAATTAATGCTTGTAACTTACTGACAAGTAAAACATTTATTAATGTGAAGCCTGTCATTTAATTTCAGTCTACCAAATTTTTGCACTCAATCTCAGCCAAAAGGTCAGGAACCAACAAGTCAATAGGTTTCTCCGGATATACATTTCTCATACCACGGTACAGAAATCATTTATAAAAACTCTATACGTATCCTCATTTATTCAATAATAGTTTTTTTAATCGCAGTACTTTATTGATTAACCCTCAGAACAGTAAATGCCTTGCAGCATAACAATGTTCTGACCACCACCAGAACCGCATTAACTACTGTGAAATTATACGCATAATGGCCAAAACAAACATAACAGTTATTATTGAAGACAAAAGCTATTTTCACAGGCTTGTCAAAAAAAATGACAGGTGGTTAAAAATTAATGTGTATGCAAAACTGTTTAAAAATTCGATAAATTCAATGTTGTAAAAAATTGAACAAAAATCCATGGCAGTAGGTCACAGAACATTGCACTTAGTACATAAAATGAAATAGTTTAAACTCTTCATACGTAAAGAAATTATATGTTATGCGCATTGGGTTAAAAAGTGGGGACCACAAAAGCTAATCCTATATTTTGTCAATGCAGCTAACTTTCTTTTATGTACAAAGTCTGCAAGGCCCTTTATACTTGTCATTTGCCGTGATTTTGTGGGTTTGAAAAATAGTATTTTAATCGAAGTAAAAGGAAGAGGCCAGTTTTCTTACATCTTCTCCTCGCCTTCCATCAATTTTATTTAAATGCAAAGCCAAAGGAAGCTGAAAAACAAAGCTCCTCCTGATGCTAAACCGCTCAATTTACTGACAGGCAAATGGCTTCATGCTGCCACTTAATCTCATTTCTTGCATAATGCCCTCTAATTAGCATATCAAAGTGAATTAATACTTCTAGGGCATTAGCAATGGGAAAATCTGCTCCAGGCTCACAATAGCAGTTAGGAACGAGCCAAAAAGTCCTGAAAAACCAAAGATGCACTTCGAACTGCAAAATCATTCATTCTATTTATTCTATCTAAACACTTCCACTAAACAAAACTGCATGACACTGATCTGAACAAAGCTGAAAGATCTAAATTTTATGCCGAATCTGTAGCTTACTTCACTTTTCATTAAAAAATATTTGCAAACCAAATCGGAACCATAAATAGAAAAACAAAGTAACATTGACGTGGAGACATGTTACTTTAAATATATAAAGGCCACATAACCATATTAAAAAAGATTACATGGCAGCTAGGATTGTGCCAATCGATTAGTTTGGCAAATCAAACATTCTGTTGATTACTGGAACAATTAATCACTTTCTGGATGCATTCATTCATTCATCATAAAAATAGTACATCTTTCTGGCTGCATGAGGACTGGATACCTTGCACAGCAATGTGTTAATGTCACATGGAATGAACCCTAGCTCATTTGGACTTCATTTTTCAGCCAATCCATATGCTAATTGTCACACTAACAGCTTAAGACCCGAAATACATTCCAGTGTTTGTTTTGTTGGTGCAATTAGAGCAGCAACAAAACCATCACTAGTGCATTCAAAGCACTGGGCATCCTCCTGTATCCCAAAGCTCTGGATTTACCCAGTCTGAAATAGTAATATTTATCTGAAAATACACAATCAAGGGCAACAGAACATGAATTAAAGCAGTAATGAAGCATCAAAATTGACATATGAGCTTTGAATGTGTGCTAAACAAACAGAACATTGAATACTGCGACAGCCTTAAACACAATGTTTACAGTGCTCCATAGAAGAGGATCAAAGTGACTTGATTAAACATATCCCCTGCATTCAGCGGCAAAATACTTTACACTAACAGAATATGAACTGCAATTGTCTTTTCCTTTTTATTCAGCAGAAATCCAAACCTATGCATTTATTCTTTTTTATATGGAAACTCAGTATCGAATTATCATATTTCTAGTTCAGAAATATTTAACTGATCTCTAGGTAAAGTATTTAACTTCTGAACCTTTACTCTAGATCACGGTCAAAGAATCTAAAAAAAATTACCAGATTCAATTTTACTAACATTAAAAATAAAGAAACATTCCAAGCATGTTTAAAAACATACTCAATGTGACTGGACAGAAAATAATTGAAACTAAAAGATTTATGAGCGTACAGAAAACATTATCAATATGAAAACATCAACCACAAATATAAAAAGTACATTGGCGCCAAATACTTTAAACATGTCCACATAGAGCAACTCAATAACTTGTCAATGAATCACCAGAAAGCAATTATTCAATTTCCAGCTGACACCTTAGCTCCGCAATTGCACTTTATATTCTAATGCCTCCATATCATCCATCCAACTTTACCACAGGATTGTAACTGTAATAAAAAAATCCAAGAACCCAACTTTAAACATAAGTACTGCCCAAATTATAAGATTGCTGTCAAACAAGGAGAGTTTGACCATTATAAGCTGGGTAAACATTTTACCTATCATACAAATAAAACCTATATATCTAAACAAGGTCAGGTTACATGGTAGAAAAACATTGCTTAAAACTAAGTGAATAAAAGAAAACATTTGCCCTGAAATAGAATGTGTTTCCCAATTACTTATTTGTCGCAAATCTGCACTTAATCATGAACCGGGGTAGATACTAAAGCCGATTTCAACTATTTATATTTATAATTTTATTTCATAAAGCAAATCTATATACCAGAACAATTTTCAATTAATTATTGTTTACACTATTTCAAAGCTATTAATTGATAATTTTCCAATGTTCTCAGTCACCAATATCAGCCAAATGTTTTTTTAAAACAACCTTAAATAAATCAGTTCTTACATGGCCAGTCAAGAGTTAACTTGTGTTGTAAAGATAACGCACCAACTTCAATAAAATAAATGTAATCTATTCTAAAACAAGTGACCACAACACAAAAAGGCAGACCAATACATCAACTAGCTGGAATGAACAAGCAAACTTGGCACACCAATAAAGGTGAACACTCATACAAGTTAAAAATTTATATTAAATATTGACATGAATTATTTACTAAATTTATACTTAAAGACATGAATGGTTTATTGAATAGGAGCCATCATAATACGAGGTCAGCATCGAAAGCAAGAAAGTAGACATTGGCAAAGATATGATATTTCATCAATGCTGATCATCCTGATAAAACAGCTTAAGAGTGAACTGAGCGTTTTTCTCACTACAAGTTCGCAGCACCGACGAAGAGAGTGACGCAAATTAATCTCTCAAATAACAGACACTACCAGCCAATTTATTACGGAGACTCAGCATGATCAGAAAGAATGGTCCACAAACATGCTGTGTATCAGTGTTAAGATGGTGATTTCAGAATCTTTTCTCAACTTGCGCGAAGATAACTGCCATCCCCACGATGGTACAATGCTTCCATATTAGAAAAACCCATTGCCATCAACGTGTAGCTATAAATTTAGATAAAAGCATTTTTTATATTCTAACAATTTTTACCAAGCAACTATTAGTGAATTGGTCTATCTGAGCCAAACATATCTGATTATTCAAACCATTCAAATATGCCCCAACTACTAACCCACAGGATCCCAGTGTAAATATTAATGCCAACAATTTAATATAAAGCCTGGAGAATGAAGTTATTCTTGGACATCAGTACTGACTGCTTTAAGGAAATGGCCAGTGTTTTTCATTACTTGTGCTATTGAATTATCTATTCGTTCCTCAGCATAATCAATTTAATCTGTAATGACATGAATCCTTAAATCATTATTTTAATGTTACAGGTTTTTTTTTTATTAGTTTATACGATCCAATCAAATGAAAGATAAAAATAAACCTACTCAGAAGTCTCAATTTACAAAATTTTAATCCCCCTATCTTGGTAAAAAAAATGAGATGTGCAATTTACAAGGCAGTTTCATTTAACCATATTATGTCGCAATTACAACAGCGCAGCCATGCCATGTCAAGATCCAACGTACACTCCAATGTAAAAATTACTTTCATACACGATCTTTGTTTCTTGTTTTATCTATATGTGAAATAAAGGATGAAGCCAAATTCATGCAAGGACATCAAAATGTCCATGAACAAAATTATCACAAAGTAATGCAGGAGAATACGGTTCAGATACAACTGATCATTTTCTTCATTTCTCTTCAGACATAAAGAATTCAACAACCAGCCAAACCAGCCAAGCAGCCCTTTTACTCCCCCTGCGGAAACCTCCTGCAGCCTAGGAGTTCATTAAGTTTTATGATCTTCTTCAAGTCTGTTCCGCTTATAAGCCGCACAATGGCTACAAATCTGGTGAACCATCAGTACACCATTAGACAGCTTCAGCAAATCAATGTCATTTACTTTTTTTCAGTTGAGTTGGCAGTATATCTTAAAAGTTTATTTGACATCCGACCATATATTTTTTCAGTGTATGTTATCCTGTATCTATAACTTTAATAGACTAGTGACTGAGATTACAGTTGGATAAATTAGCTGACACCTTTGCACATCACAAACCTAAACAATTATTTTTTATGACCCGATAATATTACAATTACCAGGGGAAAAGGTGCCAAAGTTATTTTTAATATTAAGGGCATTTAAAGCTTTTTTTTAATGGATTAAGAAACCGTTAATTTAAATTAATCTAAAAGTGGAGCTATGTGCAACTATATTTTTTATTACACAAGAAGAACAAGGATGGACGGTTTATTGTAACCTAAACTGTCAATGCACTCACCATAAGGTACCAAAAATGCACCAATAAAACAAATAATTTCAAGTGAAGACAATGCTTTCATTTAAAGAAATTATGAAGTAACAATGTTCTAAAACTGCTCTTACTCACATTTCTAGTTTCCTAAAGTATATTTCAACAGTTTATACAGGGATCATTGGAAGTACAATGTTGCATGAATTCTACAATCTAATTTTAAAGACTCTAATCTCTCTGTATTGCCGGTGTTGACACTGATGGAGCCAAACATCCCGGTAATCTGCCTCAGTGAAATACAAGTCCATTGTTAAAAAAACGAATGCATGGTACCAGTACTCTAATTGGGATACCCTGTTCTATTGGGGTGTGGCGATACCAAAAGAAATCCTACATAATCAAATGTCAATTGAGCAGAGTTTTGCGTCTCCACAAGAAAGAAAAATTTGTGTCACGGAAGCAGCGGGCAAGACTCATCAAACTGCACCCTGCTGCCATCTGGCAGAAATCTAAACTTCCCTGCATTTCAAAAATATATATCTGTTATGCCCAGTGCTGAAGAAAACTGATAAAAGTATTTTCAGAACTCATCTGATCCCATGTTTCATTTGAAACGCTGGCTTTAAATCAATGCACATGCTGATACATTCAAAATACTATCAATCGCAACAAAAGGCCAGACTGCCATGCTTCCACCAAACGTTAAATCGCTTTTGCTTCTCATCAAGATGCAAGCTGTCATCGTTTCCAAATCAGTTGTTTAATGTGATAATTGATTTTAAAAATTGATCGGTAGAAAAAATACCTTAAATTCGGTCGCAGGATTACAGCCTTTGTGAAAAAGTCTGCTACCTTGTGGTAAAGTGAAGGAATGCATACAATCGGGACGACTTTTAAAATCGAGTTATCTCAGATATCCTAATTTTTAAATGGACTTTCGATGTCTAGAAGATGCCTTAATACAATTTATGAAAGCCCATATCAACTCAATCCAAGCCACAAGTTCAGTCAATGGATTTATCAAAGAATGGGCGTTTACACGATGGGAAGAACAGCTGTGACACCCACTCAGAAGTGATGGGTCACAATTAAACTATGAAAAACAAAGCAATGTTCCGTTAATTAAGCCTAAAACTAATAAACTTCGTTCTTCGGAAGTACGATGCGCACACAAGCCTTGCTGTTCCATACTGTAACTTCAATCCCTTGCCAAACAGTGTGTGCATCATTTTATATTACAGGATATGCCACTCTTAACACCATGTATGTTTGTAAACGTAGCATTCCAGCCATAAACCACTAAAACCTATCTCGCTATCAAATCAAAAGAAAAGTTAAAACTAAAGGAAATATTTTCTGTAAGTGCCAAAATAAATTCTTATCTTTCAAATTCTTCAAAAGTATTTTTTTTTTTTTACCAGGCCGAAGAATTGCTGAATTACTTTAACAACGCCATCTGTTCACTCGGTAAATGTACTCGAGTATTATTTAATATCTTATGGATTTCAAACATTCGGAACAGATGCATGGTATTTTATATTATATTTATATGGGTTTTTTTCGGTTTAACTTAAATATTTTATCTGCAGGATTAGTCCTGGCATTTTCGCTTTCCGTCGAACTTTCTTCCTGGGTTATCGGGAAAGTGTCTGTACACTCGCTGTAACTGTACTGCCTTTTATCAAGACAAATCCAAGCAAAACTGATAAAAGAAACCTCCTGAGTAAAATCGGTTTCTATAATCCCGTTTACATCGCGTCAGAAATGTCATCACTCGGGAAAGAATACCACACGTGTGGAAATATTTGTCATCATCTCAGATTTGCTATTATCCAAGTCCTGCAAAAACACTGGACCTGCAGCAATAAAACATCACTACAACATTTCTACCAGAATGCAACGCCAAACGTTTCCCTCGGACTTATTGTAATGTTGAATTTGACGGAAAATATATTTTAGAGGTTCAGTGTCCCGATCGGTTTTATCGCGTTTGCAATTTCACAACATGCTAACGGTGTACCTGCCCGATTGCCATTGCGAACGTTTACAAAGATCCCTGTTCTAAATCTACTGGATTCGCCTTATAATATCTGCAACGTCGATTTAAAATCAACGTTCATTTAAGTAAAATATTATGAGAATTGTAATCTCTCCAAATCAAGTCCAAATCTCCCCAATGACGCGCCACTTTCTTTGCAAAATACCGTGTGAATTTTATTCTTTAGAGAGAGAAACAAAGTTTGAACACTGTTTTCCCACCAACACTCTCTGATCTTCTACTTTACGTTTTCTTTGTTATGCGGACTAACCCTTCCAGTTCAAACTGACACAACGCCTTGACAACAAGCAGTGAACGAACATGTCACTGAACGTTACTTAAGTAAAATACTAAAATAAAAGCGTTCAAACACCCTGAATAAAACACCTAGGCGGATTAGTCAAATTTCCAATCCAGCTAGTTCCAGCATCACTTGGGTCCAAAATCAAACGGGAAAACTAAATCTCAACATACATGAAAAGTTAACTCAACTTAAAACTTAACATTAAAAACTAAAATCAGACTTGTATGGTAGGATATGTTTTCAAAGTTAAGGTGCAAGGAATTTAGAATATATTCTAAATGCACCCTATACACAAAAAGACCTAAAGACTGCGGTAGTTATAACGTTATCTTCATTACACACGAGTGGAAATGTTGTTCATATGGGTTTTAAAATCTAACATAGGTTAATCCGGATTGTATAGAAATACTATTTTCAATAAAAAACAGCACAGATCACTCTGCCATCAGCTACTTCAACTATGTTTTCTCACTGTTAGTATATGTATAATAAAGATAACACCAGAGTGTTTCCCAAAGCCCTGAACTCCGAATAAACCTAGCACCAGCATTTACACTGCGTGGAATAGCTCCAAATAGCTTCAAAACACACCAGACATCCGCTTTCAACATTGCAACTGTCTTTCTACTCCAGAAATTGGTACGATTGTCATTTTTCCCCCGATTCAAAGTCCGACTATAGTTTAGTTTGTGATGCAAAATCTCACACACGCCGCTACTTTTCTGCTCCGCATTGAGCAAAGTGCGCCAAAGGCGGCTCTATTGTGGGTGCCAGAGGCGATGTGTTAGGGGTGATATACGAGCATTTTAATGCACATTTCATTTAGCATCACTGTT
Organism: Amblyraja radiata; assembly: GCF_010909765.2. Taxonomy (NCBI): domain Eukaryota; kingdom Metazoa; phylum Chordata; class Chondrichthyes; order Rajiformes; family Rajidae; genus Amblyraja; species Amblyraja radiata. The sequence goes on along the minus strand of NC_045987.1, from coordinate 22,730,114 downwards.
ATGAATTGTTAAATTTAGTGAAGCATTATTACAGTGTGCAAAATGAAATAGGAGAGGAACAGAAATCAAGATGGCGGTGCACATGGCGCCGGAGTTCAGCCTGCACAAGTATCACACAGTGTGGGTTAAAATTAACCGGGAGCTCTACCTGTTTTCTCCTTTATTTCGCACAGGACGCTGAACAGGGCCGGCTTCATTCTGTGGCAATTTAGCGCGTGTTTCCTGCAAACACAAGAGAGTGGGGAGAAAGAGGGGTTGGAGGGGGGGGGATGAAAGAAGGAAAAGAGAGAGAAAATATAAGTAATTAACAAGATTTATAGCACTCAAAGTCAAAAATATGGCGGCGAATTTGAGCGCTAAAAACACACACAAAAAAAAGATTTTTTTTCCCGCAAGGCCACCAACTTTGCTTGTGCTTCGTCCAGGCTCTGGTCGGTGATGGTCATGATCTGGTGGAGGATGTCCCCGATGTCTTGCTTTCTTCCGTCGCCGTCTGCACCTTCATGTCCTTGCACATGTGGAGGCAGCCCCATGCCCCCCTGAACCGAGTGTCCAGCCAAGCTCACACCGGGATGAGTCTGCATCATCCTGGATTGATCGTCCATACTCTGCCGCAGCAGCACACGGGAGAAATTTATATATATAAAAGAATATATATAATATATAAATCAAGCACAGGTAGCGCTGGAGCCGAGGGAGAGACAAGGCTGGATGGGGGGACACTTGCTCTTGGCCGCTTTCAATTCCGTATTTTTCCTCCCCCAAAAAACTTGTCAGGAAAAAAAAAGGACGGAAAAATAATTCTCCTTTTTTGGGAAAAAAAAAGAAGGCAAAAAAATCCAAGATCTCGCTGGGAGGAAAAAAAAACCCTATGCAGAAACAAGATCAAAAGTAAGCTGCCTCTTCAAAAGACAGAAGGGAAATAATAATAATAAAAGATCATAAAAATGATTCGCCGGATCAATTTACGAGCCAACTCTTTATGTTTTTGATGGCCGCTTTGGTGAGGGATTGACAGACTGCCAATGCCACTCACTCACTGCAGACGTGTCAGAGTTTAAGGGAAAGAGAAAAAAATATATTTATATATATGTGTGTGTATATATAAATATATAAAATGCAAACTCCGCCCTCGCTCGACAGGGCGGCCCGTGGCGGGGAGAGCGGTCGGAGCCCGGCTCTGCCCCTCACTCACTGCCCGGCCGCGCACTCACTCCTCATCCCTGTCACTCCCACACACTTTTATCCCCCTTGCTTTATTTCTTTCTCTCTCTCTCTCTTTCTTTCTTTCCCTCCTCTGTTTATTCTTTCTCTTCAATCCATCCCTGAAGTCGACGGAAATGTGTTTTTTTTTCGCGCCGGCCGACCGATCGACCCCCTCCTCCTCCCTTTCACCCGCCCTCCCTGCTCGACGCCGTCAAGCGTCCGTCAGGAGGCGAAAGCCGCGCCTCCCCCTCTCCCTCAGCCCCACCCCCTTCGCCCAGAGTGACAGCTCGTCGTGACGGGTAGCTCAGCGTCCAATCGTCGGCAGGTCTGGCTGGTGGGATGGGCCAATGGCGACGCGGCGGGGGCGGGACCATTGTGGCCGGCGGGATGGACCAATGGTAAGGCGCAGGGTGGGGGCTGGACCATGGTCACCAGCGGGATGGACCAATTGCGAGGCGGCGGGGTGTGGGCGGGACTGTGGTGGCCGGCGTGATGGACCAATGGCAATGCGGCGGGGTGTGGGCGGGACTGTGCGAGCCGGCGGAATGGACCAATGGCGAGGCGGCGGGGTGAGGGCGGGACGATGATGGCCGGCGAGATGGACCAATGACGAGGCGGCGGGGTGAGGGCGTGACGATGGTGGCCGGCGGGATGGACCAATGACGAGGCGGGAGGGCGGGTCGCTGCTCGGTGGCATCAAGTTCAGTTCGCAGGGTTGGCGCGAGGAGGGGGGGGGAGACGGGGAGGGTTTCACGGTCGCCAACTTGCGATTGGTCGGTTTGGAAAGGTAGCGCACTCCCCCCCTCGCTCGCCCCGCCTCCGCCGAACGCTGACGTCACCCGCACGCGGCGCAGGGCCGCTGGTTGCCATGGTAGCAGACGACTTTATTGGGAGCGCTCCTATTGTTGCTCGGTGGCCATCTCGCAGCCGCGGTGCGGGCAGTGGCAGTGGCAGTGGCAGTGGCAGTGGCAGTGGCAGTGGCAGTGGCAGTGGCAGTGGCAGTGGCAGTGGCAGTGGCAGTGCCAGCATCAGTGGCAGCATCAGTGCCAGCATCAGTGGCAGCATCAGTGGCAGCACCAGCACCACCGGGCAGCAACTCAATGGCCGCGCACGGGAAATCAAAAGCCTCCGAAGTTTTAATTAATAGCAAAACACCACCGCTTTTACGGGTTTCTTTCACCCGCCTTGGAAAACAAGCATTGCATTCATTGCAAAAGCTCCGCTACTTCAGAAAGCAGCGAAATCTTGCAAATTGAATAGTTATTTATTTTTAAATGTTGCGATTCCTTAATGTTTATGTTGAATGTTGCAATGATTTGATTGTATTGCTTCCATGCGTGGGTTTTATTTATGAATGGAGTTGTTCTCTAATAGCGGCGTCCCATTGACGGTCTCCCGCACATCACCAGTCCATGGAGTCCATGGAGGCTCGGTCTATCATTAACGGGATTGCAATGCAGGATAATTGATAAGCCACTTTAACCAAGTTGTAAGAGAATTTAAGATTTCATCAATACGTATTAGCTTAATTCCGCATTTCTAGTCTGCATCGACGAGTTTGTTTTAATTAAATCAAATTATTATATTCAAAAATATCATACAGTGTCATAATTATTGCATGCAACATTTCTTAATCGGACAAGGCATTCTACTCATTCCCGAATTTCCGATCATGAGTATTTTATGGTTTCTATTCTTAATTGACTGAAAAAAACAATCTATTTTCTAAAATCATATTCGATATTATAATTAAAATAAACCTCTATATATCCCATGTAAAATCCTCTCAGCTCCATGGAATAATACGGTTGATGAGATTTCTTAAACGAACTACTAACTATAGATATATTTCTTCGATTTCCATAGTGTAGACAGACTGGTTTCCTTAGGCTTGCGAGTAATAATATAATGACGAGGGATGAACCGTCCCTGAAAATCATTTGAAACTTAGTGGTACAGTGTCCTGTAATGAATGCAATTTTCGATATTGGAAGATTTAGCTTCGAAAAAAATCTTTTTTATCTTTGCTATAATTTGCGAACTTTTCAATCAGACTCCGCTACAACTGATAAATCATTGCAATTCATATTTCTATTTAAATTAGCACGGGAAAAATACTAAGTTTATAGATTTTCACTTATTTTTGACCGGTGTCTAAATAATTGGCCGCACAAAGGAGCCAGTTGCTAAATCCATAGCCTCTCGGGCAAGTTTGAGCTATAACTGATGTTACAAGGAACATCAAGGATGTTCGCGTATATTAAATTTATTTTGAGGACTTAAAAAAATAAAAGCAATATGTTTTGTAAATGCGTGCAGTTGTTTTACTGTGATTATAGCCCATTGTGCAAACCTTTCAGGGAGGTTGTTCGCTCGTTTGTCGAATGCAGTGGTAAACTCAGCGGACAGGTACTACAAGTAGCGTGTTCCAGATGGTGTCCCCAACAGCAGAAGGATCCCACTCCCCATCCTCCTTCATTTATTTTCCCGTTTCCTTCTTTACATTATGTTTCCTTCGGAGCCACCTTCAGCGCATCTCATTTCAGCTGGGGGAGGCAGATGTGCGGGGCAATCAACGTCTCCTTGTTTTCAAGGGTTTTATCCAGCAGGAGGCAATTAACCTGAAGCAAAATCAAGATGCCGTGGTGTCGATTTTAACGAGTCGCGAAAACACAGGGGGGTGGGGGGGACTGGAAGAAAAGCAGGCATTCAAGATAAAATAGCAGTGTACCGCGCACTTACAAACTTATTTAACCGCGTTATTGGGTGGAAAAAGGGAATAAATGTACATGAACAAGAAGTTAAACGGGTTGGTTTTAGGATTCCATTGGGTAGAAGATCCATCTAAATCCGAAACATGTTTTAAATGACTTATTTGTGCCACAAGACATTAATTTCACACGTTAAGTGTTGCTTGCAAAGATACATTAACTAACTGTCCGTGTCGAGACTGTTTTTAGTTTAAATGCAATACATCGAGTGTAATGAAGTACGAAGCAGAATATTGGTAATGTGTAAAAGCAACAAGAAACAAACATTGGCGGTGAAACCACGCAAGTCAACGTGGAGGCAGAGTTGCCTTCAATCAGCGTGACATAGTGAATCGAGTTGACAAATGTGTAAAATTCACACTGAACAAAACTAAACTAAGCTTCTTATTTGTGCGCGTAAATCTACGTGCGAGCGGTTTCAAAGTGCGGTTTTGGAAACAAGATTATTTCAAAGCTCAAGTGAAAATCAAGTCACTCTTGTCACAAAAATGCCGGAGATCAGAATCGCCGGTTGGAGCAGCACTATCGGAAGCGGTTCGCAGACTGAGTGTGTGAAGCAACAGCATTCCTGTCCGCCCCCATTCCCTGCCCTTTCCCCATTATCTCGCTCCTTCTCTAGGATGTAGAGTTACACCCAAAGATACTAGAGCTGAGTATCTTTGGTTACACCTACAACTAACACTTCGAGTATGCAAGTTTTTAGCTCGTCTGATTCTTTTTTTTCACTCCTCTTCATTCAACTCCCTCTCCTTCCCAATCTCTGTGCCGCCGGGGACGGTTTCTCGCTGCTCGCTTTGCACCCGTCATATCTCCTTAAAACCGCACCATCCCAAGGATTACCACCCAATCTCTCTCAATCTATCCACATAATCAACACCCCACACCCCGGGAATGTCCTGATAAATCTCTCCCGACTACTCTCCTCAGTCTGATGAAGGGTCTCTCCAGAGATGCTGCCTGACCCGATGAGTTACTCCAACGTACACAAAAATGCTGGAGAAACTCAGCGGGTGCAGCAGCATCTATGGAGCGAAGGAAATAGGCGACGCTTCGGGCCGAAACCCTTCTTTAGACTCCAACACTTTGTGTCTAGCTTTGGTGTAAACCAGCATCCGCAGTTCCTTCTTACACGAACTCCTCCAGCAGTCAGGTCTTCGCTGAAGCGCGGAGCCCAGAACTGTACAGAATCGTATCAACTCGTGTAACTTCCTAGCTTTGATCTCCAGATCCAGAATGCCAAATGCTTCTTTTACTGAATCCTGAACCTACATACTCTTAGATCTAAAAAAGTTACTCAGCGGGGTCAGGCAACATCTCTGGAGAAAACGGATTCTCCATTTCTCCGGTCCCTTCTTCAGACAGAAAAAAAAATACCATGGAAGCCCAGACCCTTTACACAGCCATCCCCCACCAGGAAGGTCTCATGACCCTCAGCTTCTTCCCAGACAGAGACCCGATCTACTTTCTCCTACAAACATTCTCTTCCTCCAGGTGGATTTTGTCCACGCCCTCAACAACTTCAAAAACCATGGTGCTTTTCCCTATCCTTGACAATATGCTGTCTTCTGCGTTCTGTTCTTAATATTCTTTATTCTATTTTCCATCTTCTATGTTTAGCCCTACAGCTCTTTTTAAACAGAAAAAAACATTATCTCCTCGGAATCTCTATAGATGTCTGAGTGGGTATAGTAAGCATAGCTTTAATTCCTTACTTTCCTCAGCAGTGTAGATGCTCCCAATGTAGACCTGGTGTGGCCATATCTACGACCAGAACCTTTCTCTTTACTGAAGAACTCTGCTTCATATTATTTGGGCTGAAGTGAAGGAGGCACAATAAGTGAGGCATACTCAGAATGGTCCACTGAAATGGGAGATTATTAGTCCGTGGTACATGCATTGAGCTCAGCTGGATCCAATGATGCTACAAGTTGCTTTAGGGAGGCAGGGGGTAGATGGGTGGGGGGGGGGGGGGGGAGGTTGATGGGGAGGAGAGAGAGAGAACTGTTCCTGTCCTGATGTCCTGTCCTGATGTCCTGTCCAGATTGTCATGTACTAAACCCTCGTGTGTGGGTGGTAGGATCAGAATTAACCAAGACAGTCCATGGGGTGACAATATCCACTATCCCATTCATATGTCAACATTTGGATAACGTTAGGCGGCAGACTGCAACTGCTTTTCAACGCTGAATACTTTCAAGGCCACAGAATGGGAAGAGATTTAATTTAAAATTAAATCATTAGAGTGGGTAGTCCTACTGGAGCTGATGAGTTATCAGTAACTAGTCAGCATAGAATGTTGTAATAATTAATCATAGATTATCACCAGTAATTAAACCATGACTATGTCTCAATAACTTTATGTTGTAAAGCAGTTTATCATTTAGACATACTTCTAATGTCCACTAAAGATGATATGTGTTTTATTTTTCTTATCATCTTCGTCTGACTTAATCCATTTGCTATTCCATTGCATTTATCTCGTATTCATTTCTCCTTGTAACGGAACTACCTATTTCCATATCATCAACATGATTGCTAGTTTTTGGTTTCTGTTTCATTGTATACTGGTTTTTAACAATGAAACTCAAGCTTCTTTCTGTTAGCTTGCTAGCATCCGCTTCAAAAATAAAGCTATGTTCTGAAAACACGTCATCAGTTCACCAGTGGAAAATAAAGTGCCCCGTATCACTTTCCAGTTAAAAAGGGAGCAAGCAACAGAGCAAACAGTGCCACTGCCAATATGACAGGCATGGAACGTGATGCTATGCTCTGTAACTTAAAGAACTACAGACATGGCTGAAGGAAGGACATTATTGCCATAGAGGGAGTGCAGAGAAGGTTCACCAGACTGATTCCTGGGATGTCAAGACTGTCTTATGAAGAAAGACTGGATAGACTTGGTTTATACTCTCTAGAATTTACGAGATTGAGAGGGGATCTTATAGAAACTTACAAAATTCTTAAGGGGTTGGACAGGCTAGATGCAGGTAGATTGTTCCCGATGTTGGGGAAGTCCAGGACAAGGGGTCACAGCTTAAGGATAAGGGGGAAATCCTTTAAAACAGAGATGAGAAAAACCTTTTTTATACAGAGAGTGGTGAATCTCTGGAACTCTCTGCCACAGAGGGTAGTTGAGGCCAGTTCATTGGCTATATTTAAGAGGGAGTTAGATGTGGCCCTTGTGGCTAAGGGGATCAGAGGGTATGGAGAGAAGGCAGGTACGGGATACTGAGTTGGATGATCAGCCATGATCATATTGAATGGCGGTGCAGGCTCGAAGGGCCGAATGGCCTACTCCTGCACCTAATTTCTATGTTTCTATGTTTCTATGGCAATAAGAATATTATTTGACCCGTCATTTCAACAAATGCAAAAAAAAAAGCAATTGCAAGCAATATTAGATTCAAAATTCCAGCATTTATACAGTAAATAATGGAACAAAAGTGCAGGGAACTGCAGATGCTGGTTGACTCCGAAGATGGACTGAAAAAGCTGGAGTGACTCGGCGGGTCAGGCAGCGTCTCTGGAGAGAAGGAATAGGTGGCGTTTCGGGTCGAGACTCTTTTTCAGACTTCACACGAAGTGTTTAGCCCACCTGATAAAAATGAGACAATAATTATGTTCGGGATCAGTCGGCTGTACTCTCATCGTTGGTTGGCATCCGTCCATCTGTGAGAGGTGATGGTGGGGCTTTGTCATTGTACTGCTTGGAGAGGGGAATGTTTCATCTGTGGTTGCATCTCCTGGTGTGGCTGACATGGGCAGATGCTCCCACAGCTCCCACAGGCGAAGTTGTCTCTGGCCCTTGGATTGGGGAGGGTGTTGCTGTTGCCATCGAACATTGTGAGGCATTGACGCCTGGCCTCCCGAGCCTTGGACTTTCATCATTGCCTAATGAGTTTTTAGGTCATCAGTATGAGATATGTTAGCTGCAAAGAACAAAGTTTGCTTGGTTCCTGGCTGTGGACGTGTGCACTCCTACATAGAACATGGTGGGAAGAAGCAGCCAGAGTGCGGAACATGCATCGTGATGAGGCCTAGAAATGGGGGGTGGTGCGGAATCTCTCATCCACACTGACTGCACCCGGTAACAGGCCAGTGTAGAGATTTAAACTTTGGGGTGCTCTGCCTGAAGAAACAATAGCAGCATCATTGTGGGTTCGATCCTGACCTCCCCTGGGTGGCCTGGTTTACTGTCCCCCACATCCAAAAGATGTGCTAGCTGTCGGGTTAATCTGCACTTGTGTGGGTGGCTGGGAATCTGTCAGTCATAGGAGAGAAAGTGGACTGTAGGGAAAATAAGCACTGGGACGGGATCGGTAGGATTGCTTGATGGGTGGAATGGCCTTCTTCAGTGCCACAAGGAAATATAAAATAAAAAACATGCCTACACATTTGTTCCTAGTATGGATTAGATAACATACAGAACACACAGATTAAGGGCAGCACGGTGGCGTACAGGCAGAGTTGCTGCATTACAGCGCCAGAGACATGGGTTCGATCCAGACCGCAGGTGCTGTCTGTGTGGAGTTTACACGTTCTCCCTGTGATCACGTGGGTTTCCTCCGGTTACTCTGATTTCCTCCCACACTCCAAAGACGTGAAGGTTTGTAGGTGAATTGACTTCTATAAATTATCCGTAGTGTGTAGGATGGAACTAGTGTGAACGGGTGATCGTTAGGCAGTGGGGGCTCGATGAGCCAAAGGGCCTGTTTCCACGTTGCATCTCTAAATCTAAAACTAAAATGAAGATCCTTCATCTTCTGCATGAACTTGTGCTCGCAAATCCCCACCTTCACTCCCCCATGGGGAGGCCCTGTATCCTTGCTCATCATCTCCCCACTCCTCCACCCTTGACAGCAATGACATCTAATTACCAGGCACTGTGTGTGTGACTATTCTCACTTCACACCACCTGATCTGCAACACTGCCTGTGATGAATTTTATTTTTCATTTAATTTCTATTTATGGCCCCATCTGTTCCAATATCTGCACGCCCCCACCGTCTGCACGCCCCCACCATCATCCAATCCGAACCGCCAACAAATATGTAGGCGGCCGTTCATAGAAACATAGAAATTAGCTGCAGGAGTAGGCCATTCGGCCCTTCAAGCCTGCACCGCCATTCAATATGATCATGGCTGATCATCCAACAATGTATCCTGTACCTGCCTTCTCTCCATATCCCCTGATGCCTTTAGCCACAAGGGCCACATCTAACTCCCTCTTAAATATTGCCAATGAACTGGCCTCAACTACCTTCTGTGGCAGAGAATTCCAGAGATTCACCACTCTCTGTGTGAAAAATGTTTTTCTCATCTCGGTCCTAAAAGACTTCCCCCTTATCCTTAAACTGTGACCCCTTGTTCTGGACTTCCCCAACATCGGGAACAATCTTCCTGCATCTAGCCTGTCCAAACCCTTAATAATTTTGTAAGTTTCTATAAGATCCCCCCTCAATCTTCTAAATTCTAGCGAGTACAAGCCGAGTCTATCCAGTCCATTTCCATTTTATCTTTCCTTTCAGGGTAGAAGGAGACCATTCAGCCCATCAAATCAACTCTAACTATTATCCCTACTATCTACTTACTATCATATGATTGACTTCTTCCCACTCCTCCACACAAGAGATAGTTAACAGTGCAAATTAACCCATCAACCAGCATGTCTGGGAGTGTCTGATGGCTCTGGGCCAGTACCCATTGGAGTTTAGAAAGATGAGGGAGAATACCAAATAATGAAAGGCCTGGATAGAGTCGATGTGGAAAGGATGTCACCAATATGGGAGAGTCTAAGACCAGAGGGCACTGCCTCAAAATAAAAGGACCTACGTTTAGAAGGGAGATGTGAAGGAATTTCTTTAGCCACAGGGTGGTGAATCTGTGGAATTCATTGCCACAGACGTTTGTGGAGGCCAAGACATTGGGTATTTTTAAAGTAGAGATTGATAGGTTCTTGATTAGTACAGGTGTCAAAGATTACGGGGAGAAGGCAGGAGAAGGGGGTTGAGAGGGAAAAATAGATCAGTCATGATCAAATAGTGGAGCAGACTGGATGGACTGACTGGCCTCATTTTGTTTCCATGTCTTATGATCTTATGAGAGCAAACCAGAGCACCCAGGGGAAATGTGCACGACCACAGAGTCATAGAGTCATACTGCATGGAAACAGGCCCTTCGGCCCGATTTGCCCGCACCGGCCGACCCACACAGGCATGGATCAAACACATTTTGTTGCTGATGATGAACTTTCTTTAGTCTCTGCAAGTAGTCATTTGTTACAATGGACCAGGAAATGTACCAGATAATGACCAAGGACATGGTCTTCTTTGGCTGCCGGTTCTCACCGACGGTGGGTACATTGGTGAACTCTGCCGTGTCCATGCCACCCACAAGAGCCTTCACCGCCA
>NC_045987.1:19382884-19420384 GCF_010909765.2 Amblyraja radiata | reverse complement strand
TGAGAGTCAGCGGAGAGGGGGGACACAGAGATAAGGAAGTGTAAGGTGCGAAAACGAGATATCAAAGGGGGTGGAGATCAAGGAAAATGTGGAACAGATGATTGTGGAGAAGGTAACAACAAAGCAAACAGGGCTAAAATATCAGCAGGGACAGTTAGACTGGTTGGAGAACTGGGAGGGGGTGGGGGGGGGTGGAGAATTTCAGTTTGTGGCAGCTAACTGGAGCACCCAGAGAATATCCATGTGGTCACAGGGAGAACGTACAAACTCCGTACAGACAGCACCTGTAGTCAGGATCAAACCCGGGTCGCCGGCGCTGTAAGGCAGCGACTCTACCGCTGACAACTCTAACGTTGCGCCACCGTGCTGCCCTGTTCTATGTTCTATGTTAGCATCCTATTCTCTGCACATCTTATGAATGTTAGTACTGTACTGTTTCCAACATCATTCAGGTTGATGCTGTCCGGATTTTAACATACTCATAGGCCTGCATCTCTCCAAGATGCTGCATACAGTTTATGTAGACCAAGGTCCTATGAAGTTAGTTACAACAAAGGTACCACAGGCAAAGGTTTGATCTGAAATATATATTTTTTAAATGCTGGAAGCACTCAGCAGGCGAAGTATCATCTTTCCACCAGTCAAGCCAATGTTCTCTGGGATGTCACCTGTATATATGTTACTGGACGTTTTAGACCATGAGAGTGAAGATCAGACGCTTCTGTGTACGTTAGCCACAAATATGGGTAAATATAATAAATCTGACCTTGAAGATTTTAGTTAATATATATTATTGTATGGAGCACAATGTTAAGCATCAATATCATTCAACATTTTACACTGGATATTCACAATTTCTCCATGAACTACCATTATCCATTATCCACCCTAATCTGAGGAAAGACATTCTTGCCATAGAGGGAGTATAGAGAAGGTTCACCAGACTGATTCCTGGGATGTCAGGACTTTCATATGAAGAAAGACTGGATAGACTCGGTTTGTACTCACTAGAATTTAGAAGATTGAGGGGGGATCTTATAGAAACGTACAAAATTCTTAAGGGGTTGGACAGGCTAGATGCAGGAAGATTGTTCCCGATGTTGAGGAAGTCCAGAACAAGGGGTCACAGTTTAAGGATAAGGGGGAAATCGTTTAGGACCGAGACGAGGAAAACTTTTTTCACACAGAGAGTGGTGAATCTCTGGAATTCTCTCCCGCAGAAGGTAGTTGACGCCAGTTCATTGGCTATATTTAAGAGGGAGTTGGATGTGGCCCTTGTGGCTAAAGGGATCAGGGGGTATGGAGAGAAGGCAGGTACAGGATACTGAGTTGGATGATCAGCCATGATCATATTGAATGGCGGTGCAGGCTCGAAGGGCCGAATGGCCTACTCCTGCACCTATTTTCTATGTTTCTAATGTACCAAATGTCAACCAAATACTGCTTCGAGCAGTGGGACCTGGAACAGCTGCCTTCTACTTCTTTGTCTTGCGTATGGACAACTTGTTCTATTTGATCTATTTGTTTGCGCACGTCGGGTTGATTGCATTAGTCGAAACAGGGTGGACCACGTGAAGGTTGCAATCTCCCACTCGTCTTCTGCTGAATGAGTCAAGAATCAAGAACATTTAACAGTCACATGTACCAACAAAGGAACAAATACCTTCTTACTTGCAGCAGCATAACAGGACTGTCAACACAAGACCAACAGGCGTGGGGGGGGGCTGCCGTGTAGAACAATGGAGGATCCAGCGTGGGGGAACAACTCTGAGGAACGGTGGGAGAACAAAGGGGGAGGGGGAGGAGCACTCTAGTTTTAGAATCCTCTGCCCAAGGGATAAGCCTGCCTTTGTTCGTTTGTTCGTTCGGTCCGGTTAAGGCGCTGTGTACACAGCCGCCAGCCAACAGTCGCTTGTCTTTTTTATTCACTTTTACTTTAATTTTAATTTCAAGATTTTCCTGTACCTTGTAGTGTGTTGTGACTGTTGGCAGACCAATTTCCCTCCGGGGATGAGTAATGTTCTATCGTATCGTAAAAACAAAAAATCATACATTAATAACCACGATACTAGTGTAAAATTACCTCAAAGAGTGCAACCATGGATGCTCTTCCCAACAACCAATGGCCTCTTGAACACACAGTATGCCACAAATCTGAAATTAGTGCTATACAGTGTTCGCGAGCCTAATGGTTGTTCTTGGACCTGGTGGTCACGGTTTTCAGACACCTGTACCTTCTTCGCGATGGTAGGAGTGAAATGAGAGTGTGGCCAGGATGGGTGTGGGCCCTTGATGATAGTGGCCGCCATTTTGAGGCAGCATCTCCTATAGACCCCTTCAATGGTGGGGGAGGTCAGTGCCTGTGATGGACTGGGCAGTGTCTACCACTCTCTGTAATCATCCTCATTCCTGGGCATTTGCGTAACCAAACCAGGCCATGAAGCAACCAGTCAATATCCTCTCTACTGTACACGTGCAGAAGTTCGAGAGAATATTCGCCAAGAACTGAATGAGGATTGTACTATCCTATAAACGGAAAATCATTTGAGTTTATTATAAATTTGTGATGTATATCTTTTAGGATACAAAGCAGAAAATAAAATGGATATCATAGAAACTAAATGGGAAGGCATTTTCCGTGGTTTTGATGTGAGGTCATGCATTTTGCAGTTTGTTGTTCGTGGAACTGCCATGTTCGTTCCTCAGCTTTCAATTAATTTTCGGTACATGTGAATACTTGTCTATTGTGAGTCCACTAATGGGGCACATCTTGTACAGATGAAACCTATATTTCCGAGAACAAAGCAATTCTGCTCAAGAAATATTGATGTCAAGAAAGAATAAAAGTCGATTGGGAATGAAAATATCGAAGAATGGAAGTCTGTACTTGATGTGGCGTTTTGCCACAGCCCAACAGATCGATCTCTATCTTCAGTCCGTATTGACGAGATCAAAGCAATCTGTAAAAAAAATCATGCAATGACACTGATTAAATTGAGGAAATTAAAATTAAAATTAAAAAATAGAACAAAGAATAGTACGGCACCCAACAGCCCATTCGGTCGCCAATATTCATGCTGAACATGATGCCAAGTTAAATTAAACTCCTCTGTACGCGATCCATGTACCTATCCAAAAGTCTCTTGTATCTGCCTTCACCACCACCCGTGGCAGCACGTTCCAGGCACTCACCACCCTCTACGTGAAAAACTTGCCCCGCACATCTCCTTTAAACATTTCCCCTCTCACCTTAAATCTAGTCTTTGCTATTTCCATCCTGGGGAAAAGGTTAAGTCACCAAACCGAGATATCACGTCACCAAACCGAGATATCAGCATAATTAGTGCAAATCAATAGCAGGGAATTCTCCTCGATTTTGCAATTTTAATGACAGATTTTTCACTTTTAAAACTTTTCATATAACAAATGAATAAAGATAAAAAGTCAATAATGCCACTTTTGATGAAATGCAGCGAGCAAACGCGATAATTCCCGATATTTTGGATCTTTAAATCTCCACGGCAAATGTCTGCTAAGCACTTCCGCTCTTTTTGCACCTTCAACTCCCTCTTGAATTTACCTTACTTTCTATCTTTTTTTTGGACTGAAAATTTAGGTCGCTGTGCTTCACGGTCACCCCGACTAGCACACAAAATGTCAGCTCAATAATCGGCCGTTTTCCATGTTTTTAACGGGTGTGAAAGTGCGTGTTTTCCCATTCACTAACATGTACCGGAAGTGACATATGTCCTCCAGTTAAATTTTGCGGTCACGTGAGTGGGGATCTACGCTCATTTGACCTTTGGTGAAATCAACCTATTCTACTGATGCCTCTCATAATTTTATATACTTCTCTCAACTTCCGGTGTTCCAGAGAAAACAATCCAAGTCTGTCCAACCTTCCCCTGTAGCTAATACCCCCTGATGTTTAGTTTAGTTTTAGTTAAGAGATACAGCGTGGAAACAGGCCCTTCGGCCCACCGAGTCCATGCTGACCAGCGATCCCCGCATATTAACACCATCACACACACACACACAGGGACAATTTTTACATTTACCAAGCCAATTTATCTACATATATGTACGTCTTTGGAGTGCGGGAGGAAACCCACGCGGTCACGGGGAGAACGTACAAACTCCACACAGACAGCGCCCATAGTCGGGATTGAACCCGGGTCTGTGGCGTTGTTAGCGCTGTTATGCCCCTGTCCCACTTAGGAAACCTGAACGGAAACCTCTGGAGACTTTGCACCCCACCCAAGATTTCCATGCGTTTCCCGGAGGTTCCCGGAGATTTTTGTCAGTCTCCCTACCTGCTTCCACTACCTGCAACCTCCGGCAACCACCTGCAACCTCCAGGAACCACACGGAAACCTTGGGCAGGGCGCAAAGTCTCCAGAGGTTTCCGTTCAAGTTTCCTAAGTGGGACAGGGGCATAAGGCAGCAACTCTACCGCTGCGCCACTGGTGTTGGAGATGATGCCAGGTCGACAATAACTGCTTGAAATAGGGTGAACTGACACGATGTTAATTTATAGTGTTGAGAATGTCCAGGTACGCATGGGGGCGCAGTCCTGCGTCGTCTCAAGCAAGTGAGGTGTCCAGCTCCTCTTGGCCTGTCTGCTACTAACGGGGATCAGAGCAGCTCATGTGGAATTCCTCCACAGATGCTGCCTGACCCCCCTGAGTTCCTCCTGCACTTCCTCCTCCAACATCTGAACATAGAACATGGAACGTAGAAAGATACAGCCCAGAAACAGGCCCTTCGGCCCACAATGTCCGTGCCGAACACGATGCCAAGTTAAACTGATCTCATCTGCCTGCACGTGATCCATATCCCTCTATTCCTTGCTCTTACATGTGATTATCCAAACGCCTCTTCAACGTTATACTCTGCGTTTCCCTGTGTCCTCAGATGGCACAGAACTGAGTCAAAAAACATGGTTCTAAGGACTCCACAGATGCTGCTCGTCCAACAGTTTGTTTTCTTGCTCCAGATTCCAGCATCTGCAATCTCTTGTGTCTCCAGATCTGGGCCATTCTCAGTCCCAAGGGACTGCCTGACAAGTTGTTGTGTTTACTGGTAATACTCTGGTGTGCTTGCTGTGCCAGGTGTATTATTGAGCATGTTCCCTGCTGGTTCCTCCTGCCTCTCTGCTGTGGACACTGATGCATGGTTGGGTGTGGCTGCATCGTTAGCCGGGACAGACCAGGTACGGCAATCAGGCACCATTCCACTGAGAGATCTCGCAAAAACAGATTGTTACATAGAAACATAGAAACATAGAAATTAGGTGCAGGAGTAGGCCATTCGGCCCTTCGAGCCTGCACCGCCATTCAATATGATCATGGCTGATCATCCAACTCAGTATCCCGTACCTGCCTTCTCTCCATACCCTCTGATCCCCTTAGCCACAAGGGTCACATCTAACTCCCTCTTAAATATAGCCAATGAACTGGCCTCGACTACCCTCTGTGGCAGAGAGTTCCAGAGATTCACCACTCTCTGTGTGAAAAAAGTTCTTCTCATCTCGGTTTTAAAGGATTTCCCCCTTATCCTTAAGCTGTGACCCCTTGTCCTGGACTTCCCCAACATCGGGAGCAATCTTCCTGCATCTAGCCTGTCCAACCCCTTAAGAATTTTGTAAGTTTCTATAAGATCCCCTCTCAATCTCCTAAATTCTAGAGAGTATAAACCAAGTCTATCCAGTCTTTCTTCATAAGACAGTCCTGACATCCCAGGAATCAGTCTGGTGAACCTTCTCTGCACTTCCTCTATGGCAATAATGTCCTTCCTCAGATTTGGAGACCAAAACTGTACGCAATACTCCAGGTGTGATCTCACCAAGACCCTGTACAACTGCAGTAGAACCTCCCTGCTCCTATACTCAAATCCTTTTGCTATGAAAGCTAACATACCATT
Organism: Amblyraja radiata; assembly: GCF_010909765.2. NCBI lineage: Eukaryota > Metazoa > Chordata > Chondrichthyes > Rajiformes > Rajidae > Amblyraja > Amblyraja radiata. The sequence goes on along the minus strand of NC_045987.1, from coordinate 19,414,462 downwards.
CGCTTTCTTCACTGCCTGCTGCACCTGCATGCCCACTTTCAATGACTGGCGTACCATGACACCCAGGTCTCGCTGCATCTCCCCTTTTCCTAGTCGGCCACCATTTAGATAATAGTCTGCTTTCCTGTTATTGCCACCAAAATGGATAACCTCACATTTATCCACATTATACTGCATCTGCCAAACATTTGCCCACTCACCCAGCCTATCCAAGTCACCTTGCAGTCTCCTAGCATCCTCCTCACAGCTAACACTGCCCCCCAGCTTAGTGTCATCCGCAAACTTGGAGATATTGCCTTCAATTCCCTCATCCAGATCATTAATATATATTGTAAATAGCTGGGGTCCCAGCACTGAGCCTTGCGGTACCCCACTAGTCACTGCCTGCCATTGTGAAAAGGACCCGTTTACTCCTACTCTTTGCTTCCTGTTTGCCAGCCAGTTCTCTATCCACATCAATACTGAACCCCCAATGCCGTGTACTACACTACGTTTTACCCCGTGCACCATCGATTGAATTTTGATTGAAATGATTGAAAGACACAGCATGGAAACAGGCCCTTCGGCCCACCGAGTCCACGCCAACCATCAATCACCCGTCCACACTAGTTCTATGTTATCCCAATTAACCTACAAAACCACACGTCTTTGGGATGTGGGAGGAAGCCGGAGCACCTGAAGGAAACAGGGAGAACGTGCAAACTCCGCACAGACAGCACCCGAGGTCAGGATCGAACCCGGGACTCTTGTGCTGTGAGGCACATGCAGGCAGAGGAGATTAGTTTAACTTGCCATCATGTTTGGCGTGGAAATTGTGGGCCGAAGGGCCTGTTTCTTTGCTGTACTGTGTGTGTATTATGTGAGGCATTAGTGCAAACCCCAATTAGAAAACAAGTCTACAGCAGTGCACGAGGTGGTCTCTTATCAAGGTAGGTTTTCGTTATCAAGGTAGAATTAGGGTTATGCAGGTCTGTTCAAGAACCTGGTGATTGTACAGTCACTGAGTCATAGAGTCAAACAGCGTGGGAACAGGCCCTTCGGCCCAACTTGCCCATGATGACCAACATGCTCCACCTAAACTAGTCCCACCTGCCAGCATTTGGCCCACATCTCCCTAAACCTTTCCTATCCATGTGCCTGCCCAAACGTTTTCTAAACATTACGTTAGTATCTGCCTCAACTCCTCCGGAAGCTCGTTCCATACACCCACCACCTTTTGTGTAAAAACAATTGCCGCTCAGGTTCCTGTTAAATCTTCCCCCCCCCCTCTCACCTTAAACCAATGTGCTCCGGTTCTTGAATCCTCCAACGCATTGTAAGATGCAACTGCTCCTGAACCTGGCGGTGCGGGACTTCAGGCTTCTGTACCTCCCCGCCCGACAGTAGCATCCTGTCTGCTGGGGTGGGGGCTCAATCACCTTTGCAGTCCGATTCCACCAGGAGCTGGAGTCAGCAGGAGTTGGCAGTGTACACTCAGTCTGTGCAGCCTCCATCCACTCAGGCCTCTAATCACTTGCAGCTCTGCTCATTATACAATGTCTAGGGAGATATCATATTGCTGCGTGATGTTGAGGGATGTTCTGGTGAATGCGCTTTAGTGGATAACAGATCCCCTTGTCAAGGTCGGATGCAGGATCGATTGAGGTGTATTATTTCACTCAGGGCAGTATTGTAACCCACATGGGCACGGAGCAGGGCCAGTACATGTCAGGTCTTGTTTGTCGTCAGTGTATGTAATTTTGTCTAGTTCATTATCGTCATGTGTACCGAGGTACAGTGAAAAACCTTGTTTGTTGCATGCGATCCAGTCAGCGAAAAGAGGGGACATAATTACAATCAAGCCGTCCACAGTGTACAGATACAGGATAAAGGGAATAACGTTTAGTGTAAGATAAGGTTATCAGGCTGTTATCAGGGAACTGAATCATTCTACCAACAACTAGAGAGCAGTCCTGAGCTACTATCTACCTCAATGGAGATCCTCGGGCTATCTTTGATCGGACTTTACCGGCTTCATCTTGCACTCAATGTTATTCAGGTTATTCCCTTTATCATGTATCTACATGCTATGGATGGTTCGATTGTAATCATGTATTGTCTTCCCGCTGACTGACTTGCAACAAAAGCTTTTCCCTGTACCTTGGCCGGTACACGTGACAGTAAACTAACTCAAGTGAGAAAAGATCATTTTATGCATGGAATTTATACCTAATAATCCTCCACTCAAGATAGACACAAAATGCTGGAGTAACTCAGCGGGACAGGCAGCATCTCTGGAAAGAAGGAATATGTGACGTTTTGGGTCGAGATCTTTCTTGTCCCGCTGAGTTACTCCAGCATTTTGTGTCTATCTTCGGTTTAGACCAGCATCTGCAGTTCCTTCCCACACAATCCTCCACTCACTGCTTTCTTCCGGCAAGACTGTTTTTTACCGGGACAAGGATTGAAGATTCAGTCAGAGGCTCCGCTCCCTCTGCTCTTTTTATCAGGGGAAGTTGATTTGCTGAACGACCTGTTGTGGACCTAAGTGTATGCTCTTCCCATCCTGCAGCTTTTTGGAGTAACGACGCAGAGGTTCGACCAGTTCGATCAGATCGCCCATCGCGGGGGAGCTGACATCCCGATCACCCCGATGCGGAGGGCCCAAACGCCGCCGGTTACTGGAGTCAAGATCGTCCCGTCAACGGAGGGCTCGAGGCCCCCGACCGCAGGAGAGCAAAGAAGGGAAGAGAATTTAACTTTTTTTTCGCCTTCCATCACAGTGAGGAATGTGGAGGAGTAATTGTGGTGGATGTTTATGTTAAAATGTATTTTGCGTGTATACTTGTATAAGACAGTGAAAAGAGAAAGACAACAAAAATTATGACTTTAGTGCAAAACAGAATTAGAAAACAATAAAATATGGTAGATATTAAGGCAGACATAAGGATGCTTGAATCTTGAGCAAAAAACATAATATGCTGGAGCAACTCAGCGGGTCAGGCAGCATCTCTGGAGAACATGGATGTGCGATGTCGGCATGGAGTTTTGGAACATGGATAGGCAATGTTCTCCAGTGATGCTGCCCGACCTGCTGAGTCATTCCAGCACTTTGTGCAATTATTAATTCTGTGCAATTATTCATTGTTGCTGTCATCAGCACATCTTAAGTAAAGTATTGCAGCAGGTTTGGGGTTAAATGAAAGTAATTTTACATTCTGTCAAGGTAAATTATGTACTAGGCATTGTTGCCTTGTCAGCCAACATATGTGTATTGACTTTGTAGTTGGGTTGCATTTTAATTTATTCTTACAGTGCATGTTCCACACTGTGCAATATTCCACCGTCCGTTCACCATGTCACTGGGATGATCTTCAGACAAATTAACCATCAGTCAGTTCCTATTAATAAAACAGATGTACATTTGTAATGCAGAGCAAAGAGGAGCGTTCTGTGTGTCAGTGTCGGGGGAACTATTATCACTTGTTAATATTTTCACCCGCTAAGGGTGGTGGGTGCATGGAACGAGCCGCCAGAGGAGGTAGTCGGGGCAGGTACGATAACAATATCACAAAGGCACTTGGACAGGCAGGTGGATAGGAAAGGTTTAGAGGGACATACGTCAAACTCGGGTAAACGGGACTAGCTTAGATGGGGCATCTTGGTCGGCATGGATGAGTCGGGCCGAAGAGCCTGTTTCCATGCTGAATGACTCCAATATTCCTGAACACAATCTACAACCATTTTGTCCCAAACACTTGGATTCCATTGTAGTTTTTTTAATCTATGCACAGTTTATAAGGCAGTGGGTCGAATGTTTTTTTAAATAAATGAAGCATTATGCTTATTTATTGAATAGTACATAGCATGTGGATGCCAGCATTTATTGTCCACCTCTATTTGCTCTTGGATTGAGGAGGCAATAGAATGATGACCACATTAATGGAGTCTAGACAGGGTAAGGATGGCAGATTTCTCTCCTTGATGGACTGCCGTGAGGGGGGAAGAACAATGGTCAATGGGGAGGGATGGAAGTCAAATGACAGTGGGGACCAAGTGTGGGGGACCAGGGGTGGGAACTCGACATGGTGGGGAGGGGGGAGGGGAGGGGGCGGTGGGGAGGGGGGAGGGGAGGGGGCGGGGGGGGGGGGGGAAGGTGAGAACAAAAGGGAAGCCAGCATACTTTGTAACTCTGTCTGAAGAAGGGTTTCGGCCCGAAACGTCGCCTATTTCCTTCGCTCCATAGATGCTGCTGCACCCGCTGAGTTTCCCCAGCAATTTTGTGTACCTTCGATATTCCAGCATCTGCAGTTCCCTTTTGAATACTTTGTAACTTTGTCAGCGCCGTAGGTGGCCGCTATTTGTATAATGTGGGTATGCAAACAATGAATTTCACTGTGCCTTGTCACATGTGAAAATAAAGTATTCCATTCCATTCCATTAGTGAGCCGGCTAGACCTTCGCTGGGGAGCTGTAGGTTCGTGGCTGCCCGTTTCCTGAGTTAAGATGGCACCCGAGCTCGGCGACACGTTGCCCGCTGGTCCCAGAGAAGGATCTACTGCCCGATACAATCCCCCCGTTCTTTTAATCTCTTTTCCACTTGTGTGGACACACTATAGAAAGGGTACAGTCAGCTTGCGTCACGGCCTGGCTTGGGAACAGCTCTGCCCAAGACCGCATGAAATTGCAGAGCTGTAAGTGTAGCCCAGCCCATCAAACAGACTAGTGACTCCAACTACACTTCACGCTGCCTCGGAAAAGCAGCCAATATAATCAAAGGCTTGTCCCACCTTAGTCATTCCTTCTTCTTCCTGCTCCCATCCAACAGAAAGTGTAGAAGCTGCAAAGCATGTCCCACCAGACTCAGGAACAGCTTCTTTCCCTTTGTTATCATGGTCCTTCCATAAGCTGGGGTACGGTCTGATTCACCTCATTGTGGACATTGGACTTTATCTATTGAACTGGTGTGCTACAATGCCGAGAACTATAATTCTACCATGTATCTTCCCCATTAGTCATTGTACTTGAGTTTGACTTGATTTGTATTTATATAGAGTACTAGACCAAGTCAAAAGGTCAAAGGTCAAAAACTTTATTTGCCATTTGTGCTTACACACATAGGAACTCTTGTGCGGCTATTCAGAGAGTCAAGTCAAGTCAAATTAAAAATTAAGATTAAAAATTAAAAAAATTAAAAAGACACACAGAAGACACATAATCCATAAAAAACACATACCACTCCAGAAATAAAAAAAGAAAATGCCTAAAACCCTATACAAAGGGGAAAGTGAGAGCATTGTAACTTGCACAAACCCTATATCAGGACATCAGTTCATTTTGTTTTGTTTTGGCCAAGAGTCTCACTGTTGCTGGGAAGAAGCTCTTAAAAAAGCGTGTTCTATTTGTGGCGATACTGTCCGCTCGTCTGTGCCTGAGGTTGTATGTGCAGTTTTTGTGTTTGAGCAGGGAGTGAGCTGGATGTAGTGTGTCTCTGATGATTCTCTCTGCTCTTTTTTGACAGCGCTGTGTGTAGATTGTGTCCATGGAGGGGAGTTCCGTTCTGATAATCCTCTCTGCAGTCTTTATGACTCTTTGCAGAGCCTTCCTCTCTGTCTGTGTGGTGTTTCCATACCACACCGTGATGCCTGTGGTGAGGATGCTCTCTATCAGTCCTTTGTAGAACTGGGTGAGAGGGTGACAGTGCAGACCAGCTTTTCTGAGCAGCCTGATGAAGTACAGTCTCTGCTGGGCTTTTTTCACTGTGGCTGCAGTGTTCAAAGTCCAGTTCAGATCTGATGTTACTTGTAATCCCAGGTATCTGTAACTGTCAGCCCTCTCCACCACAGTCCCCTTGATGATGAGGGGCTGCAGGGGGGGTGGATTTTTTCTGAAGTCCATTATTATTTCTCTTGTCTTGTCTGTGTTGAGGCTTAGGTCGTTCACCTCACCATAGGCAAGAATGTCGTTCACCAGACTCCTGTAGCCGGGTCTGTTCCCCCAACGTGCGGTTGTGGGGGGGGGAGGCGGCATGCAGCGTCACACACACTAACTATCCCCCCCCCCCGCACTCACGCTAATTACCCCCCTTGATATTATATTAATATTATTAATTTGCTCCTTTTACCCCATAACCACCCTATCTACTGACGCATAGCCCCCAACTTCCAGTCACATCTAGCGAGGGGGGGGGGGGTAGAGAGTGAGGGCAGAGAGAGAAGGGGCAGAGACAGAGAGAGAGACAGAGACACAGAGAGAGGGCAAGAGGGATGGAGAGGAGGAGAAGAGGGAGGGTGAGGGGGGAAAGGTGGGGGAGGAGACAGAGAGAGTGAGAGTGAGGGGGAGAGAGGGTTGCTGAGAGGGGGGTGAGGGGGAGAGGTGGGAAGCAGGAAGGGGGACGGTGGAGGGAAGAGGGTAGGGGGTGTGGAGGGGAGGAGGTTTAGGGGAGGGAGGGAGGGGGGGGAGGGGAGAGAGGGGGGGAGAGAGAGGGGGATGAGAGGGGGTGAGGTGAGGGGAGGGGGGAGAAGCGGGGAGCAGGGAGGGGGAGGGAGGGTGGAGGGAACTGGGTAGGGGTGTGTGGAGGGGAGGGGGGTTTAGGGGAGGGATGGTTGGGGAGGGGATGGAGGGGAGGAGAGGGAGAAAAAGAGGGGAGAGAGAGAGAGGGGGGGAGGGGCGAGGAGAGGGAGGAGGGAGGAGGGGGGAGAGGAGAGGAGAGGGGGAGGAGAGGGGGGGGAGGAGAGGGGGGAGAGGAGAGGGAGAGGGGGGAGAGGAGAGGGGAGAGGAGGGGGGGGAGAGGAGGGGAGGGGAGAGGAGAGAGAAGGGGGGGAGAGAGAGAGAGAGAGAGAGGGGAGAGGAGAGGGGGGGAGAGAGAAGAGAAAGAGGGGGAGAGAGGGAGGGGGGAGAGGAGAGAGGGAGAGAGGAGGGGGTGGAGAGAGAGAGAGGGGGGGAGCGAGAGAGGAGGGGGGAGAGGAGAGGAGGGGAGAGGAGAGAGGGAGGGGGAGAGAGAGGAGGGAGGAGAGAAGGAGGGAGAGAGAGAGGGTAGGGGGGGGAGAGAGAGGAGGGGGGAGAGAGAGGAAGGGGAGAGAGAAGAGGGGGAGCGAGAGGAGGGAGGGTGAGAGAGCGAGAGGAAGGGGGGAGAGAGAGAGGAAGGGGGAGAGAGAGAGGGAAGGGGGAGAGAGAGAGGAAGGGGGAGAGAGAGAGGAGGGGAGAGAGAGGAGGAGGGGGGAGAGAGAGAGGAGGGGGGAGAGAGAGAGGAGGGGGGAGCGATAGAGGAGGGGGGAGAGAGAGGAGGGGGGAGAGAGGGAGGGTGCCTTTTTACTTCAACCCAAACAACCATTTGCAGGCAGTGCTTTTTTCCCCTCAAACTACCCATATTTTCATTTTCAAACCACATTAAGGGTACTCACAGCTGTGGCGACATTTGTTCAGTGTTATTCAGAGCTCTGATTGAGGCACACCACTTGCAGAGACTGATTGAGGCACACCACTTCCTGGTTTTATAGTCCCACCCCCTCCCTCCAGCAGGGGCAGCAGAGAGAATGGGGAATGTTGTAAAAAACATTAATATCTCTGTCATTTTTCATCGACGGGAAAAATCCTCGGCACACATGTGGCGGAGGGGGGCTCTGAGCGAGGCGACGGCCGTAGGTGGCGGCGTTCACTCGGAAATCGCAGCACAGAAGGCCAAAAGCGGTCAAGAACAGAGTTTTAGTAATATAGATATCTAATCTGTTTGCATAGCGTGCAAAACAAAATGTTCACTGTACCTCGGTACACATAACAATAATAAACCTCAACTTAAACCTAAATCTATCACCATTTCTAGCTGTGCTAACAATATTTTCTTTACCTCATTGTGGACATTGGACTCTTTCTCTGGAACTTGCTGAGATATGTCTCATATCAACTCGTATCGCTGGCTCATGCTGAGAAACTATTTTCTGCACTCTGATCTTTTTCTTCTTGCTCCACCTGTCGAACCTGTGTGTTTGTCTTGAATGTATTTATGCATAGCACTTTCTGATTGCAGCGGACAGCATGCAAACAAAAGCTGTTCACTGTACATCGTAACATGTGACTACAAACCTGTTAGCAAGATTAGCTTTATTTACATATTGTATTGGCTTATTTGATTACTTAAATTTAAGTTCCCCAGTTCCCACGGTGGGGTTTACAGTCATGGCCCTGTGACTTATCCAGTGACTGGACTGTGTGGCCCAGCTTGCCCTTGACAACATCTCGTGCTTTCAAAGTCACAATTGCTGAAGATATCTTTTAATTCTGGAAGGTACACAAAATTGCTGGGGAAACTCAGCGGGTGCAGCAGGTTCTATGGAGCGAAGGAAATAGGCAACGTTTCGGGCTGAAACCCTTCTTCAGACTGATGGGGGGTGGGGGGGGGAGCTTTGTTACGGATTGAATTTACATTTTTCAGGTGAATTGGAGAGAGAGAGAGAGAGAGAGAGGAAGAGACGGAGAGAGGGGGAGGAGGGGAGAGAGAGGAAGAGAGGGGGAGGGGGAGAGAGGGAAGGAGGGAGAGGGGGAGAGGGGGAGGAGAGTGGGGGAAAGAGAGGGAGAGAGGGAGGGAGAGAGTGAGAAAGAGAGAGAGCGAGAGGGAGAGAGGGGTAGAGGGGGAGAGGGAGAGGAAGGGGGGAGAAAGAGAGAGAGACAGATAGGCGAGAGAGGGGGAGAGGGAGGGAGAGGAGAGAGGGGGAGGGGGAGAGGGGTAGAGGGGGAGAAGGAGAGGAAGGGGGAAGAAAGAGAGAGAGACAGATAGGCGAGAGAGGGGGAGAGGGAGGGAGAGGAGAGAGAGAGAGCGAGCGAGAGAGAGGGAGAGGGGAGGGAGAGAGAGAGAGAGAGAGAGAAAGAGAAAGAGAGAGAGTAAGAACAGAGTGTTTAATTGTCACATGTATGAATAATGGAAAAATGATTTACACAGTCTGAAGAAGGATCCTGACTTGATACTGGCCTGCCCTTTCCCTCCACAGATTCTGCCTGACCCGCTGAGTTCCTCCAGCATTGTGTTTCACTCAGGCTACGGGCTATGTTACCCGTTGATAATTTGTAGAGCAGGTCCTCACCCACGGAAAAAGAATGTACACATTTCTCAGGAAAAATTGATTATCATTTTAATTATAAACTAAAACCAGGGACATAATCTGACTGCTTTAGGTAATCAACAGGTCAGATTGTGTCTCAGATTTTAGTTTATGTAATCAAACTGACTATCGCTCTCCTCTGAGAAACATGCATTCATCTGCAGTAGGTCTGGTCCTGGTTCCAGAACCTATCAATTGATAATATACTGTAAATCCATTTGCTTGAAGTTATTCATTGATACTTGGATATCAATGTATCAATGGATCCATTGATAGTCCATTTAACCTGGAGCTAAACAGATAGATTCAGACTGAGCTGCCACCCACACAGTTATGCCCTTGTCCCAGTTGACTGCCCTTGACTAAAGGTGACTAGGCTGCTGTCACATGTCGCCAGGGTGTCGCCTGTATGGTCGTGAGTCGTCTCCTCAGTCGCCCACCGAATCGTAGCGTTTTTCTGGTTGCAGCTGGATTTTGAAATGTCAGCGATAGTCGCCGACAGTGGGCTTGACGCCAATGAGCGTAGCTTGACTTCTCCTGACGTAGGTGCGGTCGTAGGTTGTCGCCAGGATGATGTAGGTTGTCGCCAGTGCTGACTTCGGTGAATTCCATTGGCGACTACCTACGTCAACCTACGTCAACCGGCGGCAGGTACCGGCGACTGAATTGCCTTAAGTTGTCGTAGCTTGTAACGGGTGGACGTAGGTTGTCGTAGGTGTGGTCGCAGGTGGACGTTCTAATGGGTCGCAGGTCGTCGGTAGCTTGCCGTAGCTGGACGTCGACTAGGTGGTAGGTTGTTGTAGACATTGTCGTAGGGGGGGTCCAGTCGCCTGCTACGGTTATGACAGTCGCCGGCAGTCGCCGAAACAATCGCCTAAGTGGGACAGGCCCATTATGTACTGATAGCTGGACATACCCAAGTTGCAATCTGAACAGCAAAGAAACAAACTTGGAGTCAAATAGTGAGGGCATCACAGGGTTATAGAGTCATCCAGCATGGAAACAGGACCCCCTGCCCACCAAATCCTCACCATCCATCAAGTACCCAGTCTGTAGAACATAGAACTACACCACAGCAACAGGCCCTTCGTCCCCAATGTCCGTGCCGAACATTATCCCAAGTGAAAGGCCTGGATAGAGTAGATGTGGAGAGGATGTTTCCACTAGTGGGAGAGTCCAGAACCAGAGGGCACAGCATCAGAATAAAAGGGCGTACCTTTAGAAAGGAGATGAGGAGGAATTTCTTTAGTCAGAGGGTGGTGAATGTGTGGAATTCATTGCCACAGACAGCTGTGGAGGCCAGGTCAATGGGTATTTTTAAGGCGGAGATTGACTGATTCTTGATGAGTATGGGTTTTATGGGGAGAAGACAGGAGGATGGGGTTGAGAGGGAAAGATAGATCAGCCGCGATCGAATGGCGGAGTAGACTCGATGGGTCGAATGGCCCACTTTTACTCCTACGGCTTATGAACTTATGAACTGAAACTATTCTCATCTGCCTGTACATGATCCGTATCTCTCCATTCCCAGCGTATCCCGGCCCCTATCTCAAAGCCTCCGAAACGCCACTATCGTGCCTCCACCACCAGGCCTAGCAGCGAGTCCCGGGCACCCAGCGCCCTCTGTGTAAACAACCTGCCAGAGAGATGGAGAAAGGAGAGAGCAGAATGAAAGATAGTCCAAGTGATTTTAAAAGTACTCACAAGGGTGCCTGACTTTTTTGTTGTTTACCTCGAACAGTCCTTGTTCCAGAGACACCATCTCCCAACTCTTTCTCCGCTACTAACCTCTCATCCAGTAATCCCACACAAACTCCATTTTATTCCCCCATGTCCCAATTAACTCCTGACCACTCAGCTACACACTCGGTGGCAATCCACAGAGGCCAATTAACCCACCCACATGCACGTCTTTGGGATGTGGGAGGAGACCGGAGCACCCAGAGGAAACCCGCACGGTCGCAGGGAGAGCGTGCAAACTCCACCCAGACAGCACCAGACAGGAAGTCGGGATCGAAACCTGTGAAGGAATGTCTCCACTGCTGTGCCACAGTGCCGCTCAGGTGCAACAGTGGTCACCCTGTGGTTTTCAGAAATTCCTCACATCTCAAGAATGGTATCCACGGGGGTGGAGATTTAACACCCTGGGCCCGGTTTTGCAGAATTTCCATTCCGCAGTTAAACTCAGCGATGCGCTGCATTTAAGTGAAGGCTCCTGCATTGTTGTTGCTCGGGTGGAATGCACGCTTGCCAGCACAGGTTTGAGGGCAAGCTCCAAATGTTCCTCCTCCATTGGCAGAGTGAGGCCACATGCAAACTGGAGGAACAGCATCTCATATGGGCAGCTCACAACCCAGCAGTATGAACATTGCATTCTCCAATGTTAGATAGTTATTCAACAACACCCCCCCCCCCCCTTTTTGTCTCCTCCCCCTTCCCTGTGTCCCACATGGATATGCACTCACTTCTCCCACTATCCCGCCACTTTTTCTCCATCCCCCCCCACGTCCCCTTCCACCTACATCCCTTCACATTTCATGCCTGTTCCCCCTCCCGTCTTCTCACACCCTGTTGTCTCCTGTTCACCTCCGGCCTTTGTCCACCCATCCCCCGATCAGTTCCCCCCTTCACCTGTGTCAGAAGTGACTTCGGATGCTGCTCTACACCGAAGATGGACACAAAATGCTGGAGTAACTCAGAGGGTCAGGCAGCATCTCTGGAGAAAAGGAATGGGTGACGTTTCAGGTCGAGACCCTTCTTCGGAATTGTCACCCACTCCTTTACTCTAGAGATGCTGCCTGACCTGCTGAGTTACTCCACCATTTTGTGTCCACCCCCCCCCCTCATTTTCCTGCTTTCTCTCCCTTTCAACAATCAGTCTGAAGAACGGTCTCGACCTGAAACGTCACCCACTCCTTATCTCCAGACTTGCTGCCTGAGTTACTCCAGCATTTTGTGTCTATCTTCGATTTAAGCCAACAACTGCAGTTCTTTTCTACACATGATTTGGAGACAAAAGGAGACAAAAAAAGGCTGACAGTATCATCAAAGACCCACACCATCCTGGCCACACACTCATCTCCCTGCTACCTTCAGGTAGAAGGTACAGGAGCCTGAAGACTGCAACAACCAGGTTCAGGAATAGCTACTTCCCCACAGCCATCAGGCTATTAAACCTGGCTCAGACAAAACTCTGATTATTAATAACCACTTTCTGCTATTTGCACTTTATCAGTTTCTTTATTCATGTGTGTATATATTTATATCATGGTATATGGACACATTTATCTGTTTGTAGTAAATGCCTACTATGTTCTGTGTGCTTAAGCAAAGCAAGAGTTTCATTGTCCTATACAGGGACACATGACAATAAACTCACTTGAACTTGAACTTGATATCCCACTAAGACTTTCCTAGTTAGTCTAGCAACCCCTGCATTTTTGCTCCCAAATATCTCTGGGTTTAATTTTCTCACCATTCGCAAACATTGGGCAGAAACCTGGTTAAATAGTCGGTGCAGAGGTGTATGTTCCGTCTGCAAGTCGACACGGTGATTGATAGCGAGCGGTAGATCCAAGCACCTGACACCTGCCCCCGGCAATGAGAGTCACACTCACTGCCAAGACCAACATTTGGAAGTAGCAATCGCTTTACAAAGCAACCAAGAGAAACCCATTATAATTATAATAATTGCTAAAATCGTCCTGTTTAAACAAATAAAGGAACCATGAATTAAAAGTTAAGGATATATTGTTAAGTTAAGTTAGGTTAAGTTAAGTTAAGGTAGACAAAAATGTTGGAGAAACTCAGTGGGTGAGGCAGCCTCTATGGAGCGAAGGAAATAGGCATCGTTTCGGGCCGATCTGCAGTTCCTTCTTAAACATTAAGTTAAGTTAAATTAAGGTACATTTATTGTCACATGCACCAATTGATGCAGTGAGATTTGCGTTACCATACAGTATTAAAGATCTGCGAAACTTTATGTTTGTATTTTTTTTAATTAACGTGGAATAACTAACATCAGGCTGACGGCAATTTTCCGTGAATAAACAGATCATCAATTATTCCATTCATGGCGCAGAGGAAATTAAAGCTGTGGATACGAGGAATGATATGCAGAGGCAAGGTTTACACTGGGCATAAATTAGTTGATGAATGTTTGTTCCGAAGTCCTGGCACCGGCATTTGTTTGACGTCCTTTGGGAAATGGGCACTGGGCCTTTTATTTGTGCATGAGGATGCACAACAGGTAAAGAGATGCTTGAATTTCTAACACACGTTTCGCGACGTCCTGTGGTTTCACCGGCAACATCCATCACTTTACCAGAATGCTGCCTGGATTGGCCACAAGGATGGTGTCGGAAGGAACTGCAGACGCCGGTTTACACCGAAGATAGACACAAAATGCTGGAGTCACTCAGCCTGAACGAATGGCCCCGACCCGGAATGTCACCAATTCCTTCTCTCCGGAGATGCTGCCTGTCCCGCTGAGTTACTCCAGCATTTTGTGTTCAAGGGTAGGTTGGACAAATGTGGATTATTAAATGTGGAGTAACTCAGCGGGTTGGGCATCATCTCTGGAGGAAAGGAATAGGTGACGTTTTGGGTCAAGTCAAGTCAAGTCAAGTCAAGTTTATTTGTCACATACACATACGAGATGTGCAGTGAAATGAAAGTGGCAATGCTCGCGGACTTTTGTGCAAAAGACAAACAACCAAACAACCAAACAAACTATAGACACAATCATACCACACATATTCTTTTACATAATAAATAATGAAGGGAAGAACGTTCAGTAGAGTTAGTCCCTGGTGAGATTGGCATTTACAGTCCGAATGGCCTCTGGGAAGAAACTCTTTCTCAACCTCTCCGTCGAGACCTTTCTTCAGACGGAGCCCTTGTTTGACCCATGTCTCACTGAACCTTTGCTATCCATGTAACTGTCCTTTAAATGTTGTTATTCTACCAGCCTCAACTACTTCTTCAGGCAACTTGTTCCATACACCCATTGCCGTCTGTGAGTGAAAAAAATGGTTCTCAGGTCCCTTTGAAATGTTTCCCCTCTCAACTTGAACCTCTGCCCTCTGGTTCCTGATTCCCCTAGTCACGCTTGTTACAGCATACATTGGTTTCCCTGGCAACGCTCCAAAAGGAATGTGCGCTGTGAGACGGGGGGGGGGGGGGGGGGTGGGGGGGAGATCGATGTCATTTGATGCAAAGCTTGTGTCCACTGTGCAAGGGTGATGTGGGCCTGGTTGAATTTTTGGAATGCTGCGTATGATCCAGAAACATTCTCGATGGGGCTCCAGTCTGTCAAAAACGATTGATTTTGGGATGCGTGCGGTCGTGTAAAGTGCACATTGAAGTTTACAAAAGAGATAAATATTAACGTAGAATGCAGAGGTGAGCCTCAGTCTCTGGGGAGGTCATTGGAAGGTAGAGAAAGCTGGAAAATGAGGAGGCGTGGGGGTGGAGGATTGGGGGGTGGGACAAAGTCAGGAGAGTGAAAGGCAGATACAGGTGAGGGGGTGTGGACACAAAATGGTGGAGTAACTCAGCGGGTCAGGCAGCATCTCTAGAGTGAAGGAGTGGGTGACATTTCCGATGAAGGGTATCGACCTGAAACGTCACCCATTCCTTTTCTCCAGAGATGCTGCCTGATCCTCTGAGTTACTCCAGCATTTTGTGTCCATCTTCGGTGTAGAGCCGCATCCGCAGTTCCTTCCGACACAGGTGAAGGGGGGAATTGATCGGAGGATGGGTGGACAAAGGCCGGAGGTGAACAGGAGACAACAGGGTGTGAGATGATGAGATCATTGGGATCATTCCCGGCAAATTCTTGTCGTGGGAATTGAAGTTGAATTGTTGCCAAGACGTTGAGGGCAGGAGAAATCACCAACACCAAGTGTCAAGTCAAGAGTCGTAGAGTTGTACAGCACGGAAACAAGTTCTTCAGCCCAACCTGCCCACGCCAACCCAAGATCCCCCATCTACACTAGTCCCACCTGCCTGCTTTTGCCCACAGATAGGCGCAAAATGCTGGAGTAACTCAGCGGATCAGGCAGCATCTCTGGAGAGAAACAATGGGAGAAGAAGGATCTCGACCCGAAACGTCACCCATTCCTTCTCACCAGAGACGCTGCCTGTCCTGCTGAGTTACTCCAGCATTTTGTGTCTTTCTTCGATTTAAGCCAACACCTGCAGTTCTTTCCTACACATGCTTTGGCCCATATCCCTCTAAGGCTTTCCTTTCCATGTGCCTCTCCAACTGACTCTTAAATGTTATTTTAGTACCTGCCACGACTACCTCCTCTGACAGTTCATTCCATATATCCACTATCCTCTGTGTGAAAAAATTGCCTGTCAGATTCCTATTAATTCTTTGCCCGATCAGCTTAAACCTATGTCCTCTGGTTCTTGATTCCCCTACCTTGGGTTAAAGACTACGTGCTTTCACCCTATCTATTCCCCTCGTGATTTTATACACCTCGATCAGATCACCGGCGTCCTCCTGAGTTACAAGGAACAATGTGCAACCTCTCCCTGTAGCTCCGGTCCTCAAGCCTTGGCAACATCCTCGTAAATCTTCTCTGCTTAACAATGCCCGACTGTAGCAGGATGATCAAAAGTGAAAATGATGCTTCATTGCAGCCTCACCAACATCTTGTGCAAGAGTGTTTGATTGCCATATGTAACAACAATGGAACAACAAACTGCTTATTACTTGCTGTGACTTACCAGGCCTGTAATCACAATGCACACAGGTAACATGTAATAAAAATAAATAAATGAATAAGCAAAATACTACTTCAATCTAAGGACACAAAAATCCCCAAATCCTAACTGCAACCAAAGACAAGTCCATGGCTGAGGTTAGTGTTGGGTAGTGACCAAGAGCTTAAAGGTTGCATGGAAGAAACTATTTTTTAACCTGGTTGTCATGGTTTTCGAACTCCTGTACCTTCTTCCTGATAGTAGGTCATGTCAGAAGGTCATGGGTAGAATTAGGCTCTCTCCGGCCCATCAGGTCTACTCCGCCATTCAATCATGGCTGATCTATCTCTCCCTCCAAACCTCATTCTCCCTATAACCCCTGACATGGTCACGGTGGCGCAGCGGTAGATTTGCTGCCTAATGCCCCTGTCCCACTTAGGAAACCTGAAGGAAACCTCTGGAGACTTTGCGCACCACCCAAGGTTTCCGTGCAGTCCCCGGAGGTTGCAGGTGGTTGCCGGAGGTTGCAAGTAGTGAAAGCAGGTAGGGAGACTGACAAAAACCTCCTGGAACCGCACGGAAACCTTGGGTGGGGCGCAAAGTCTCCAGAGGTTTCCGTTCAGGTTTCCTAAATGGGACAGGGGCATTACAGCGAATGCAGCGCCGGAGACCCGGGTTCGATCCCGACTACGGGTGCTGTCTGTATTGAGTTTGTATGTTCTCCATGCGACCTGCGTGGGTTTTCTCCGAGATCTTCTGTTTCCTCCCACGCTCCAAAGTCGTACAGGTTTGTAGGTTAATTGGCTTGGTAAATGTAAAACTTGTCCCTAGTGTGTGTGTGTAGGATAATGTTAATGTGCAGGGATCGCTGGTGGGCCTGTTTCCACGCTGTATCTCTAAACTAAACTAAACTAAACCCATACTAATCAAGAATCTATCTATCTCTGCCTTAAAAATATCCACTGACTTGACCTCCACAGCCTTCTGTGGCAAAAAATTCCACAGATTCACCACCCTCTGACTAAAGACATTTCTCCTTATCTCCTTCCTAAAAGAACTGAGGCTATGACCTCTAGTCCTGGACTTTCCCACCAGTGGAAACATCTTCTCCACATCCACTTTATCCAAGCTTTTCACTATTCTGTATGTTTCAATGAGGTAGGAATGAAAGGAGAGTTTGACCAGGTGATGTGGGTCTTTGATGATAATGGCCGCCTTTTTAGTTTGTTTAAAGTACGTGTTGGAGGATTTTTTTAAGTATTTCTATGTGGGGGAGGGGGGTAGGGTAAGGGGGAAACCATTTCCCAGTCACCTCCTGGCGAGGATGCGACTATTCTCCGAGTCGCGTCCTCGCCCCCCTCCTCGCGGCCTGCCAATTGGATTGGCGCAGCCTTTCCTGCCGGGGACCGGACCAGAGCTTCAGCAGCGGCGGCGCAGCGCTGGATACATCGCGGAGCGGGCGATGCCTCACCTGGGATCGCCGTTTGAAGCTCCGGAGTGCTGGGCCTGCTGCTTCAACATGGCGGAGCAGTGGTTTGCGGAGCTCAGCCGCGGGCGGCGCTGACCAACATCGTGGAGTCCTGGGACCTGTTCCCGAGGGCCGCCAGCGTGAATCTCCGCCCAGCTCGGCCTGTGGACTACGGGAGCCGCGGTCTCCGGTAAGCAGTGGTCGATTCGGATGTCCAAGCCGCTGAGAATGTTCTTCTGTTCCGACGTCGGAGTTCCATCATCCGGCGAGAGGGCCTGAACATCGGGCCTCCCGTAGCGTGGAGGACTGTGGAGGGCTCGGGAGGCCCCGACCACGGGTGAACATCAAAGAACATCAAAGAGGAGTATGACTAAACTTTGATGCCTTCCCTCACAATGGGAAACTTTGTTATCGCTGTGTGGGGATGTTTATGTTATAGACTATCGTGTGTTGTGTTCTTTATTTTATTCGTATGGCTGTATGGTGACCACAAAGTTCACTGTATCAATTGGTGCATGTGACAATAAATGTCTCTGGAATGTCTTGTCTCTTTTTGAGGCAGCATCTCCGATAGATCTCCTCAATGGTGGGGCAGTCGGTACCTGTGATGGTAGTGTCTGCCACTGAAAAGTCTTGTACATACCTGGGGCACCTGTTCCATCTACACAAAGCTGCTTTATTCCTATGCAATTTCATCATAGTTTCTTTGAGTTGCTGACTCTTGATGGCTCAAGTATAATCAGCTTTGGTAGAATTGTTGGCGCTCAATGTGTGTTTACCTGGCCTTTGACAATGAACACCTAATTGTCATTCATGAAGCAACATTGCTCTTTGATAAATGTAATCCTGTCATTTGTTTGCTTGGACGAACAGAAATATGTAAGAGCAGAATTGGCAAGTGTTGAAATGTCAAGTTGAGTTTATTGTTACAAGCACAAATACGGTGAGGTACAGCTACAATGAAAACCTTGCTTGCAGCGGCATGAGCGGTACTTAGACTCAGACGAACACGGCAAAAAATATTCCTTATAGATAAATTGCACACAAACTCTGCCAGACAGTGTAAAGAGTGTAGAGAAGCTTTACGAAGATATTGCCAGGACTTAGAAACATAGAAACATAGAAAATAGGTGCAGGAGTAGGCCATTCGGCCCTTCAAGCCTGCACCGCCGTTCAATATGATCATGGCTGATCATCCAACTCAGTATCCTGTACCTGCCTTCTCTCCATACCCCCTGATCCCTTTAGCCACAAGGGCCACATCTAACTCCCTCTTAAATATAGCCAATGAACTGGCCTCAACTACCTTCTGTGGCAGAGAATTCCAGAGATTCACCACTCTCTGTGTAAAAAATGTTTTTCTCATCTCGGTCCTAAAAGATTTTCCCCTTATCCTTAAACTGTGACCCCTTGTTCTGGACTTCCCCAACATCGGGAACAATCTTCCTGCATCGAGCCTGTCCAACCCCTTAAGAATTTTGTAAATTTCTATAAGATCCCCCCCTCAATCTTCTAAATTCTAGCAAGTACAAGCCGAGTCTATCCAGTCTTTCTTCATATGAAAGTCCTGACATCCCAGAAATCAGTCTGGTGAACCTTCTCTGTACTCCCTCTATGGCAATAATGTCTTTCCTCAGATTAGGTCATAGAGAGTCATAGAGTGATACAGTGTGGAAACAGGCCCTTCAGCCCAACTTGCCCACACCGGCCAACATGTTCCAGCTACACTAGTCCCATCTGCCTGCGTTTGGTCCATATCCCTCCAAACCTGGCCTATCCATGTATCTGTCTAACTGTTTCTTAAATGTTGGGATAGTCCCAGCCTCAACTACCTCCTCTGGCAGCTTGTTCCATACACCCACCACCCTTTGTGTGAAAAAGTTACCCCTCAGATTCCTATTAAATCTTTTCCCCTTCACCTTAAACCTGTGATTTAATGGTTTACCTATAAACAACTTGAGGACCTGAGCTATAGGGAGAGGTTGGACTTTATTCCTTGAAACGCAGGAGGCTGAGACGTGATCTTATAGACGTTTATAAGAACATGAGGGGAATAGGTGTGAATGTGCAGAGTTTTTTACCCAGAGGCGAGGAATCAGGAACCTGAGGGGGGTGGGAGATTGCAACCTTCACGTGGTCCGCTCTGTTTCGATGAATGCAATCAACCTGGCGTGCATAATCAAATAAGATCAAATAGAACAAGTTGTCCTACAACTTTAGGCTGTGCACGCCATACGCAAGAAGAAGAAGAAGAAGGAACCTGAGGGCATAGGTTGAAGGTGAGCGGGGAGAGATTCAATAGGAATCCGAGGGGCGACTTTTTCACCCAGGGGGAAAGTTTAAAGGGGATGTGTGGGGCAGGTTTTTATTACACAGTGACTGGTGGGTGCCTGGAACCTGCTGCCATGGGTAGTGGTGGAGACAGAACAATGTGGCATTTAAGCGGTGTTTAGATAGGCACATGAATATGTAGGGAATGGAGGAATATGGATCACGTGCATGCAGTGGTGATTAGGTTAACTTAGCGACACATTATGCATGAACATTGTGGGCTGAAGGGCCAGTTCCTGTGCTGTACTGATCTATGTTCTATGTTTTATTCAATGCTCATCTAGACCCACTCAATAGACAAGACACAACATGGACAAGACACAACATGGATAAGACACAACATTGGCAAGACACAACATGGATAAGACACAACATTGGCAAGACACAACATGGATAAGACACAACATTGGGAAGATACAACATTGGCAAGACACAACATGGACAAGACACAACATGGACAAGACACAACATGGATAAGACACAACATTGGGAAGACACAACATTGGCAAGACACAACATGGATAAGATACAACATTGGGAAGATACAACATTGGCAAGACACAACATGGACAAGACACAACATGTGCAAGACACAACATGAGTGAAATACAGCATGAGTAGAGAGACAATGTGGGTGAGAGCAAATAACATTGGCCTTGTTGGATTGAACGAAACATGCCCATCCCACATAGTAAGGAACTATCAGTGTGGGGAACTATCCCAGCTAATAAAAGATAAATTTGCCCAGGTGCGTTTGAAAGTCACTGCATTGTCTTTGGTAAATCAGTTGAAATCATAAAAGAGTCAGACTTTGATGTTTCTAGATGCAAGGTCCCAATGCTATGGCCTTGCTGTACCAGAACTGTGATAACTCTGGTTAACACAAGTAGCTTTGCTTAAAAAGTTGGCATTTTCCATTTTCCATTTTGATATCTTCGTGGTTAAGTTACCAGACTCGTAACCAGAGATTAGGGCTAGCGATCCAGAGACAGAACTTCAAATGCAATCTAAAAAATGGAGAGACTTACATTATAGTAATGAAATGAATCTGAAATGAAAGTTTGTCTTAACACCATAAAGCCTATCTGGTTCACTTATGTTACCCAGAAAGAAAATCTGCCATCCTTCCAAGGTTAATTTGCAAGTTGAATCGGTAGTAAGGAAAACAAATGCAATGTTAGCATTTATTTCGAGAGGATCAGAATATGAAAAACAGGGATGTAATGCTGATAAGGCACTGGTCAGAATGCATTTGGAGTGAGCAGTTTTGGACCCCGTATCTGAGGATGGATGTGCTGGCGCTGGGGAGGGTCAATAAACAATAGACAATAGACAATAGGTGCAGGAGTAGGCCATTCGGCCCTACGAGCCAGACCCGCCAATCAATGTGATCATGGCTGATCTTCCCCAATCAGTACCCCATTCCTGCCTTTTCCCCATATCCCCTGACTCTTTAAGAGCCCTATCCAGCTCTCTCTTGAAAGCATCCAGAGAACCTGCCTCCATCGCCCTCTGAGGCAGAGAATTCCACAGACTCACAACTATCTGTGAGAAAAAGTGTTTCCTTGTCTCCGTTCTAAATGGCTTACCCCTTATTTTTAAACTGTGGCCCCTGGTTCTGGAGGAGGAGGTTTAAGAGAATGATCTCAGGGATGACTGGGTTAACTATGATGAGCGTTTGATGGCACAAGGCATGTACTCACTGGAGTTTAGGATGAGGGATGATCAGCCATGATTTAATGGCACAGTAGACTAGATGGGCTGAATGGCCCTCTTATGCTCCTATGACATGAATTTATGAACTTATGAACATCCCCACTCTGGTCTCTCTGTGACTGCAGGCTTAGAGAAAAGTAATTGATTCTGAACTAGCTCAGAAATAAGGGATGAAGTATGAATGCTGGCCCTTCCAGCAAGATTCACTCCTCATGAAACAGAATAGGTTATTTTGTGTAATATTGACTCTACGGTTTGAAGAAGGTTCCTGACTCAAAACATCACCTATCCATTCCCTCCACAATTTAGACTTTAGACTGCAGAGATACAGGGTGGAAACAGGCCATTCGGCCCATCGAGTCCACGCCGACCAACGATCACCTTGTACACTCCCACTATCCTGGGGACAATGTACAATTTACAGAAGCCAATTGACCTACAAACCTGCATGCCTTTGGAGTGTGGGCATAACCGGAGCACCCGGAGAAAACCCACGCGGTCACCGGGAGAACGTACAAACACCTTACAGACTCCTTACGTCCTTACTCCTTACGTCTTTGGAGTGTGGGAGGAATCAGGAGCACCTGGAAAAAAACCATGGGTTTACAGGGAGGTACAAACTCCATATGGACAGCGCCCGTAGTCAGGATCGAACCCGGGTCTCTGGCGCTTGTAAGGCATCAACTCTACCGCTGCGCCACCGTGCCGCTCACAGTTACTGCCTGACCCTCTGAGTTCCTCCGGCAATTTCTATTTTGATGAAGATCCCAACATCTGCAGTTATTTGCGTTTCTAAGGATGGAATCGCATTTTCCATCCATGATGATTTTCCATAAAACATATTTAACAGTGAAATATAGAATATTAAATAATATGTAGGTGAATGAGCCTTTGCAAATTTCCCCAAGTAATATCTGGCGATGTGGGATGACATAGAAGTAGCGTGAACAGGTGATGGATGTTCGGCGTGGGCTGAAGGGCCTGTTGCCATGCTGTATCTGTCCATCAAAAACAACCCCCCCCCCCCCTCCCCCAGGGACCAGGACCAGTGTGAAGGAGCAAATCCCCTGACACTTTCGGGAGAAAGCAAAGATTATTCATCTTACCTCTCTGAGCTGCTCCACCTATATGCTCCTGCCCGGTGCCTCAGGTCAGCTGATCAGCTGCTCCTTGAGGTACCAAGGTCTAAGCGGAAGCTCAGAGGGGATAGAGCCTTTTCTGTTGCTGCTCCGGCACTCTGGAACACCTTGCCGTTGCACATCAGACAGGCCCCCTCACTGTCCATCTTCAAACCCTCCCTAAAAACTCATTTTTATTCTCTGGCTTTCGACACTGGCTGAGACATTGCTCCTGTTCTTAGTGCTTTTAATGTCTTTTTAATTTTTACTGTTTTTTAGTCCTTCGTTTTACGGTTTTTAATGGCTTGTAATAACTTTTTGTCCATGAGTTCTCATGTACAGCACTTTGTGGCAACTGCGGTTGTTTAAAGTGCTTTATAAATAAAGTTATTATAAAGTTATTATTATCTTGAAGCTTGCGTGTCAGAGAACAAAGCAAGACACCTACTTCCCCTACAATTAAAGATGTAGATTACTGTCTGGCTGATAATTCCAAAGGTGTTATTTGGTGTCTGGTTTGGCTGCATTTCATAGGTTGAGTTGACACATCAATAGCAAGCCCAAGCCTGCAGCTTCCCTGTAACTCGAGGGTGACCAAGTGTCCATGCGTGATGGGTGCATTTATTTTCTTCTGTCTCACAGAGCGACATTCTGTCTCGAGGCCTCCGCCATTTTCAGAGTCAAGCCCCAAGCAAATTGGAGGTAGACACGAAATGCTGGAGTAACTCTGCGGGACAGGCGGCAACTCTGGAGAGAAGGAATGGATACATTTCGGGTGAAGGGACTCAACACAAAACGTCACCCATTCCTTCTCTCCAGGCCTGCTGCCGGCCCCGCAGTGTTACTCCCGCATTTTGTGTCTATCTTCGGTTTAAACCAGGATCTGCTGTTCCTTCCCAGCAAATTGGAGGTACAGTACCTCATATTTCGCCTGGGTAACTTACAACCCAACAGTTTAAACGTTGACTTCTCTAATTTTAGGTAACTCCTACAACTACAAACATTTTCCTCCCCCTCTATCCCCCACTGCCCTCCCCCCACCCCCCTCTACCCCCCCTTTCTCCACCAAAAGTGTCAGTTAACCAGTTTCACAGTTCGCAACAAAGATCCTATAGTGGAGCAAGATAGACCACTCCTGCTAAATGCAATGGGCTGACGAGTAGTACGCAACGGAACGGAACGTGGGCCTTTTTTTCATCCATTTCCGTAACCAGACCCGACCCGACTCGCAGTGTAATCAACGTTGCGGGGGAACAGTTTGTGTTAATAAATTAAAATTCTGAAAATGCGGTGAAGATTTTTACCAAATAAGTTTTACTCTTACGAGGATGTTTCCGTAACCGGCTTCCATCTCCGCACTAGTCTCCTACGGGATCTTTGGTGCGGAGACGGAAGCCGGTTACGGAAATGGGGCCGAAAATTACCCATGAATCTGCCCATGACCGTACTACGTCTTTATCGTCGAGTGGTCTTGGGATCACACTGTCCCGAGCCAACAATCAGCCTATCAGGAAACCTCCTTGGCTGAGGTCATTTGATATCACCCCTGATTTGTCCTGGTCTTCTTGCTTCCAGTTTCCCTCCACAACCCCCCCCCCCCTTCCCCCAATCAGTCTGTCTGAAGAAGGCTCGAGACCCGAAACGTCACCTATCCCTGTTCTCCAGAGACGCTGCCTGACCCACTGAGTTACTCCAACTTTTTGTGTTATTCTGAGGACATTGATGGAGGGTGAATGTATGAGGTTGGTGAACTCTTCACAGAAAGAGGAATAAATGCAGAATCTCATTAGGAGTGAAGACAATGTGTTCTTTCTATTACAAGGAGTTTCCCCTTTTCTCATCTTTTATACTGTACATGCGGTCCCAGTTTCAGTAAAGTTGGTTCATGAGCAGAAGCTGCAGTCATGTGAACACAGGAATGGGAAGAAAGGGAGACCAGCGAAGGAGTGAGATTGAGAAATTAGAGAGAGTGAAAGAGGGGAATCGAACATAAAAATTAGAAGATAAAGTGAGAACGAGGAGAGGATTAAAAGGAGAGAAGATTTGTATTTCTTTAGTACCTTCCATATCTTAAGCTGTAACACAATTTGACACTGTTATTGTACAACCTGTTGTACTTGTGTATGGAGAGGTTATATTCATGGATAGAATGACTTGACTGGAAACATATAAACAAAGCTTTTCAATGTATCTTGGCACACATGACAATAAGAAACCAACACAAACACCAAGGCCAACATCAATACAGATACCAATGCCGATACCATTACCAAAACCAATATCTATACCGATAACAGTACTTATAGCAATACCAATACTAATATCAATACCTACACCAATACCAATACCGATACCACTGCTAATACCGATACTAATACCAATACTGATACCAATGCCAATGCCAATGCCGATACCAATACCAATACCGATACCAATGAAGTATGATTTCTTAATGTGTAGCCCTTTTTGCAAAGTGGGAAGCACAACAGCCAATTGACACACAACAAGGTCTTACAGTGTGTGTCTGTGATGCTGCTGCTGCTGCAAGCAAGATTTTCATTGTACCTGTACCTCACCGGACTTGTGCTTTTGATTTGCTTGCATTGACGTCACTGTTTTGAAGGATGTATTGAGTGTTGGCCCTGGAGGACAGAGGGAGCCTCCCCGGCTCGTTTACCAAATAGTACCTGGGAGATTTCACACATACTGTGAGGACGGAAGGACCGTAGTTTAATTTCCTCAAGGTGGAACGTTTGGCAGCGCGGCCATTTGAGGGAAGGTTTCAATTTACAAGAACAAATTAAATATTAGTATCCTTTTTGAACAATTAGTTTCTAGTAACCGACAGGGATTTGGATTGAAGGATTTTAGGCTAATTGTCCGGATCCACCAGGCAGCACAGTGGCACAGTTGGTAGAGTGGCTGCCTCACAGCGCCAGTGACCCGAGTTCAATTCTGAACTTAGGGTGCTGTCTGTGTGGAGTTTGCACGTTCTCCTCACGTTTTCCAATTTTTTTCTCGCACACGCCAAAGACGTGCAAGGCTTGTGGGTTGATTGGCCTTCGTGAGGCAGCAGCTGCGTCAATTTGCCATCCTGCTATGGTTAATCTTCCCCCCACCAGTCATTGCCAGAAACAGCTTAGTTAGATTAGAGAGTGATCCCAGCAACCCCACAATGCCGGCTGTGCAGAAAGCCATGCGGACACATTTCCCACAGACCTCTCGTTCCACAGGGAAATATAAATCAACAACGTTTCACCCTACATTTCTAAACCTTGCTGGAGGACATGATTTCTCCACGCTCCGATTCCAGAAGGTGTTCCCCACGTCATATATTGCTTCGGTGTTTTTTTTATTTAATTTAATTTGAGTTTTAGAGATACAACGTGGAAACAGGCCCACTGGGTCCGCCCGCACTGACTTATACACCACCTCTATCCTGCACACTAGGGAGGATTTATTTACAGAAGCCAATTAACCCACAACCCTGCACGTCTTTGGAGTGTAGGAGGAAACCGGAGCACCTGGGGAAAACCCACACGGTCACGGGGAGAATATAGAAGCTCTGTACAGACAGCACCCATAGTCAGAATTGGACCTTGGTCTCTGGCGCTGTAAGATAGCAAGACTACTGCGCCAACGTGCCGCCCCTGTGCTATTTGTATGAGAAAGCTGAGCAGGCAACTTCCCATCCCAGTCAGAGGGAAGTACATTCTCTCCAATTGACCAGCTGTACGTCATATCTCCAGGGCCATGATTGGTCATGAATTCAGTGATTCTTTCGTCCAGCTGTTGGTATGGCTGCGATCGGCCAGTTATTGTGTATAGGGGCAATGTAAATGTTCTTACCAGGTGTTGCAGTGGGAATCTATGGAACCAAAGATCTAGCAGTGTACGAATTCAAACATGTACTAGAACATAGAACAGTACCCCACAGGATCAGACCCTCGGGCCATAATATCCATGATGAACATGTTGCCATGTTAAACTAATCTCATCTGCCTGCACGTCATCTATATCCCTCCATTCCTTGCCTATCTAAAAACCTCTTTAATCACCACCATCTTATCTTCCTCCACCACCACCCCTAGGGTTGTCAACTGTCCTTTATTAGCCGGGACATCCCGTATGTTGAGCTAAATTGCTTTGTCCCGTACGGGACTGACCTTGTCCCATATTTGACTGCTACTACTCGGGTCGAGCTGACTGTCGGGTCGGAGCGCCGCGTCCGGCCCTGCCTCACCCGTCCCGACGAAGTGCAGCCCATGGAGTGCAGCAGCAGCGCCTCACCTGTGGCCCGGTTGCTTGGCAGCCCGGCCAGCCGTCCGACCTTCGGACCTTCGCTTACCGCTGCAACCACCACCCCTCCTCCTCAAGGCCGATCATCGGTTCATGAGTTGAATGGGGCGCCGGACTTTGCACGCGATGTCGCGCAGCCCGGGCCAAAACACCTCAGCTGGCCCGCCGGCTGGGCTTTGTGTGCAGTCCAGCACCCGAGCCAACTCATCATTCACCCAGCCACGGCCCAGTCGGTCAATGAAATGCCGTTGGGAATTTGTTCCTTATTTTGACCTTTTGTCCCTTATTTGGGAGAGAGAAAGTTGGCAACCCTAACGACCCCTGACAGCATGTTCCAGGCACCCACCACCCCCCTGCGTACAAACCTTGCCCAGCGCATCTCTTTTAAACATTGCCTCTGTCACCTGAAAGATATGCCCTCTAGTCTTTGACATTTACACCCTGGGGAAAAAAAAGGTTCTGACTGTCCACCCTATCTATGCCTCTGATCATACTTCTATCAGGTCTTCCCGCACCCTCCGGCCTTAAGAAGAAAGGAATGCAATCTCCCCTTGTGGCCAATCCTCCAGAAATTGAGAAAAAAATAGGATAAATATAAATTTGTGCTTTCTGAAGACCGTGATAGTAGAGGCAGATAGGATAGTGGTGTTTGAGATGAGCACAAGGAATGGGGGGTTTGGATCACGTGCAGGCAGATGAGATTAGTTTAACATGGCAACATGTTCATCAAGGATATTATGGGCCAAGATTTTATGACTGTTGGCAGATCAATCTCCCTCCTGGGATAAACAAAGTTCTATCGTATCGTATCGTATCGTATTGTATTGAATCGTAAGGGTGTGTTCCTGGGCTGTACTGTTCTATGTTCTAGCACATGCTTAAATTTGAACCCTGTTTGACTCAGGTAGCTGACATCTGTAAGGTTTTGCTGCACAGGTTGTCTTAAAGCCAGCGGAGTTTAGTTAATTGCCCTGTCACGGGTGTGAAGGTTGAGCTGAACTCACAGACAAGCTTGCATCAAGCCTGTAAACCATTAGAAGGCTCTGACTGGGCATTGGGAGATAGATAATGTTAGAAGTTAGGATGAATTATTTTTCTTTGTCAGAGGCTGACGGGTGAGCAGTGCCCCTGACTGACTGCGTCGCTTGTGTTTGCCAATTATTTATCCTGAGATAATCCAAGCGCAGGGAAGGTATTGACACGAATCACTAATGCGGGTGCACTAACTGTGCCAAGAAAACATAAGAGAAACGTACATTTCTACAGCGCAGTCTTGGTGCCCCAAAGCAATTCTTGAAATGGCAAGCGCTATTTAAAGACTGTGAAAGTTATGATTTGAGACACAGCACTTCATTCACAAAGAGCGGAATAAAGCTGCTGTATAATATTGAGTAGATGATGATAAGATGAAAGATTAAAACTTCTCCTTAGGAGGCTGTGGAGGCCAAGTCAATGGATATTTTTATTAATAATGTTTAACGTTTTATGTGTCATTCCTAACTGTCACTGTATGTCATGTTGTCACTTGCGGGCGGAGCACCAAGGCAAATTCCTTGTATGTGAATACTTGGCCAATAAACTTATTCATTCATTCATTCATTCATTCATTCATTCATATTTTTAAGGCAGAGATAGATAGATTCTTGATTAGTACGGGTGTCAGGGGTTATGGGGAGAAGGCAGGAGAATGGGGTTAGGAGGAAGAGATAGATCAGCCATGATTGAATGGTGGAGTATAATTGATGGGCCGAATGGCCTAATTCTTCTCCTATCACATAAACTTATGATTGAGGATGATTTGGCTCCACTGGTTCTGAAGAGGTCGCAGAGTCATAGTCATACATCGTGGAAACAGGCCCTTCGGCCCATCTCTTCCATTCCGGCCAAGTAGTTGCCTAACTGATCTAGTCCCATTTGCCAGCGTTTGGCCCAATGTGGGATGTGCGGATCAGTCTGTGGATGGGCTCAGAGCTGGCTGATGGGGTGGGCAGCTGTGGAGCTTGTGAGGGGGGTTCACTCCGCCCGCTCGCTTCAATGATTCAATAGTGCTTTATCGTCATATGTCCAAAGTGCAAACGCACAGTGAAATTCTCTTCTGCCAGACAGCCCAGTAGATTATAGCTGTAGGTACACAAAATTGCTGGGGAAACTCAGCGGGTGCAGCAGCATCTATGGAGCGAAGGAAATAGGCGACGTTTCGGGCCGAAACCCTTTTCAGACTGAAGAAGGGTTTCGGCCCGAAACGTCGCCTATTTCCTTCGCTCCATAGATGCTGCTGCACCCGCTGAGTTTCCCCAGCAATTTTGTGTACCTTCGATATTCCAGCATCTGCAGTTCCCTTTTGAACAGATTATAGCTGTACCCTCCCCGAGGTCCAGAAATATCCACTGAGCCCGCAAGCAGGAGGTTTTCCATGCGCTCCTGGCGCAAGGCCTTGATATTTAGGCTTTTACTTTACTTTAGGCTTTAGAGATGCAGCACGGAAACAGGCCCTTCAGCCCACCAAGTCCACGCTGCCCACACTACTCTAGCACTATCCTACACACTAGGGATCATTTACAATTTACGAAGCCAATTAACCTACAAACCTGCACGTCTATGGGCGTATGGGAGGAAACTGGAGCACCCGGGGAAAGCCCATGCGGTCACAGGGAGAACATATAAACTCCGTACAGACAGCACCCGTAGTCAGGATCGAACCTGTGTCTCTGGCGCTGTGAGGCTGCAACTCTACCGCTGCGCCACCGTGCTGCCACTGTGCTGTGATTCTCATGGGCCAGGGACTCGGTGGAGCCTGGGGGGGGGATGATTCATGTCCTCCAGGCATGTCCCCGAATCCTCTCCTGCCTCCGACTGTCTCTTCCAGCATTGCACTCAGAGTCGACGGCCTGCCGTGGAAGACACTAAAGATGGCAGATGTTGGAATCTTGAGTAAAAAGCGCTGGAGGAACTCGGCGGGTCTGGCAGCATCAGCGGATGTAACTGGACAGACGTCGTTTCGGGTCTGGACCCTTCACACATGACGCAGGTGTGTAGTGAGGGTGGGGTGGCGGGGGGGTTATGAACAGGATCTCATCATCTGCTTGGAGAGTCTACATTCTAATGATGTGAACATGGAATTTCAACTAAACTCTCCCTTACCCACACTCCACAGACACTCTGTTTAAGAAGGAACTGCAGATGCTGGAAAAATCAAAGGTCGATTAAAATACTGGAGAAACTCAGCGGGTGGGGCAGCATCTATGGGGCGAAGGAATAGGTGACGTTTCGACGTTTAGGAAACGTCACCTATTCATTCACAGCCACTCTTGTACTTTTCCAACCCTCCCCCCTCCCCTGATGTGCACCCCTCTCACCCACTACATCTGCCACCACATTGTCACCCTATTACTTATATGTCCCAATCATCTCCTATCCCCTTACTACACCTGCATTCCCCTCCTTCCCCCTCTTTACCAATCCCTTTCCAGCTATATTCTTTCCTCCAGCTTTACATTTCACTCCTCTCCTTCTTTGATGTCCATTTGTTTTCCGTTTCACCTCCAGCCTCTGTCACTAACTCCATCCTTCTGCCAATCAACTCTCCTGTATCCACCTCTCTCCCCTCGACTCCATCAGTCTGAAGAAGAGTTCCGACCTGTCGATCCACAGATGCTGCCTGACCAGCTGTGTTCCTCCATAGAAAGTCAGAGAGTCATACAGTGTCAAATCAGGCCCTTCGGCCCAACTTGCCCATGCCAGCCAATATACCCCATCTTACACTAGTCCCACCTGCCTGCATTTGGCCCATATCCCTCCAAACCTCTCCTATTCATGTACCTGTCCAAATGTTTTTTAAACATTGTGATAGTCCCAGCCTCAACTACCTCCTCTGGCAGCTCATTCCATACACCCACCACCCTTTGTGTAAAAAACAATGCTCCTCGTGTTCCTATTAAATCTTTCAACCCTCAATCGTCACCTGTGTCCTCTGAATCTAGATTTCCCGACCCTGGTTGAAAGTCTGTGCATTGACCCTATCTATTCCCCTCCATAAGATCTCCAGCATGTTGTGTTTTTTGTTGCCTGTCGCGGGAGTTTGGTGTCAGATCCATCTAATCTTCATCGCTCCCTTATCTGGTTCCCAATATCACTTACTTTACTGATCAGATTCCAGCCTTGGTGTCTCTACTTATGGTCTTCCAGCCTCTGTCTCCATCTCCCAATCCCACCCAACCCCCCACCTGGCTCCAACTGTAGGATAATTGCCCCTGGGGTGTGATTGGAGTGGAAGCGATGGTGGGATAAAGAAGAATTAGTGTAAAGGGGGATTGGTGGTCGGAGTGGACTCGGAGGGCCAAAGTGCCTGTTTCTTTCAATACAATCAATCCCCTTTGGCAACACCCCCACCCCCTCTCCCCCTCCCCCACCCCCTCTTCCCCTCCCCCACCCCCTCTCCCCCTCCTCCACCCATCTCTCCCCTTCCCCCAGCCACCCACCCCCACCCCTCTCCCCCTCCTCCACCCATCTCTCCCCCTCCCCCTCCCCCTCCTCTCCCCCCCTTCCCAACCCCCTCCTCCACCCATCTCTCCCCCTCCCCCACTACCTCTCCCTTCCCCCCCACCCCTTCTCCCCTCCCACACCCCCTCTCCCCCTCCCCCAGCCACCCACCCCCACGTACCTCTCCCCCTCCCCCACCCCCTCTCCCCCTCCTCCACCCATCTCTCCCCCTCCCCCACCCCCTCCCCTCCCCCCTTCCCAACCTGTCCTCCCCCTCCCCACCCCCTCTCCCTCCCCCACCCCCCTCCCCATCCCCTCTCCTCTACCCCCTTCCCAACCCCCTCCTCCACCCATCTCTCCCCTCCCCCACCCCCCTCTC